>NW_025954540.1:0-23715 GCF_022376455.1 Epithele typhae | reverse complement strand
CCGCGCGGATGCTCGAGTACGGGCAGGGAGGGGTGGAGGTGACGGACCAGTGGGCGACGGCGCACGCGTGGAACGGGGACGCGTTCGAGTGCTACCTGTGCGCGCGCGAGTTCCAGACGCTCGACTCGCTCAACCAGCACTTGCGGAGCCCGGCGCACGCGAAGGACAAGTACCGGTGCCCGACGATGTGGAAGGGGTGCGAGGGGCAGTTCAAGACGCTCAGCGGGTTCCTCCAGCACATCGAGAGCGAGGCGTGCGGGGCGTGGAGGTTCAAGGGGAACATGGACCGGATGATCGACGGGTTGTCGTCGAAGATGAAGCGGATTACGGTCTGATGAGTGGGGGCGGGAGGTGAGTTATTCGGTGACGCGTCACGGGCTGCACAATGCTGACATGTTTGCATGTGCAGAAGGTCGGGCAAGTCGCAGTCGTCACTTCTCTATTCTGTATTTTACTCCACCGCCCATACCCCCACGTCGAGTATCGACCCTCTCAGCGGTGGTTGCTTTCATCTCTTGTATATCGCCACCTTGGATACCCCTCAACTCATGTTTTTTCGTCAATTCAACCTTGCTTTAAACCAGTTGGAGCGATGACGTAGTGTTGAATGTCTAGAGTCTTTCAAATAGGTACCAAGAGCGATTTCAGGGAGTCGAAAGTATCCTTCGTGCAGACCATGTGTTGCCGCGGAGGGGACGAGCGGTAAGATCTCCGTCAGGGACGAGATCTGCGTCACGGGGAGAGCCGGGTGTCCGGCAATGTGGGCCGCTGCCTGATATGTTATGACGTCATGGAGACCTCGGGTGTGTCTCAAACGATGAGCATACGTTCGCTCATGAGCATACGTTTGCTCATGTGCATGAGCTACCGCTATGGCTTTTCGAAGCTGTCTTCATATGCGCCATTATAAACTAGAAGCTCAGCTGACCTCAGGTCCAGAAGCTTTTAGACATCTCGCGCACGTCCGAGTCTAAAGGCAGTGCCTGGGGCGTACGGCCACGTGAGATCGTGTGGCCCTCGCCATAAAGAGCTGCGGGGGAGATCCGGGCATCTTCCCCTTCGCCCCCATTCCCTTCTGTAATCCTTACTCGAAATCCACGAACATCCTTTTCAGCTACTGCGAGTCTTCTGCTTACGGTGACTTAATGCCTCTTCTCACGCTGCCTTGCAGAGCTCTCAGAACCCTTGTAATGGGCGGCGGTGGTCGCCGTTGCCGTCGGGTTACCGCTCGCAAGCAGCGCTCGTACTGTTCGTCCTGCGGGATCTACTTTGGAAAACCCTGCGCCTTGAGTAGCCATCTTACCGGTGGGCACGGATACCCCATATGCACTCAGGTATGTTTTCGCCTCCCCTTCAACTATGCGTGCATCTGTGCGTATCTCTCTTTGCGAGTTGTTTCTGACTTCGCTCCTCCAGCTCATATCGCCTCGTAACCCCGATCTTCTCCATAACCATCTCGTTGACGTTCACCCCGCTCTCTACTGCCCATCCCCGAACTGCAAACGTCTCTTCGACTCCTCCGCAACTTCAACGCCCACCGTAGGTCTCGCACCCACCGGCCTGCTAACGTTCCTTGCCCGATGGTGGCGTGTCATTCTCGCTTCGTTGACTACTCCGGCGTCACTATCCACCTCGAGCTCAGCGAGCGCCACGGACACACTGATCGACACACGCTCAATCGCCTCCTCTTCGCACTCGACCGCCTTGGGGTCGCTACCTCGGTGACGACCCCGTCGAGAGGAGAAGAGGCAGACGTGGTGTCGGTTGGGAACGGGTACGAATGCTCCCTGTGTCGGCACAAGTTCTCCACCTACCTCTCCGCCGTCATCCACGTGCACGTGGAGACGCGTCGCACACGGAGTTCTTGTACCAATGTCCATCGCCTCGCGGGTGCGGGAAGAAGTTCCAGAAGTTCAGCGGGCTGGTAGGGCACGTCGAGAGCTTTGCGTGCGCCTTCTCGACTTCAAGCCCGAATTGGTGGAGATGATCGAGAAGGTTCCGTCGACCTTGCGGCGCACGTCGCTTTGAGTGAGGTCGGAGCGTTTCAACATCTATTAGTGCCGTCGAAGTGGTGACAACACTGCGAATGCAGGTCGAAGGATCTGCGGCGTCGCGGCATCGATTGGACACTGTTCATCAGTGTCCTATACCGCAAGCCCTATTCATCATCTTCGACGTTGCGGTGGACGATTGGTGCTTCCTTTCCTCTCCCTCTCGATAGAAGCGTGAATCATCCACACGTTTATCTTTGTAAATAACCATTTCAGTCCACACGGATACAAATACCATGAGTCGCTTTTTAACTTGTACCATCGTGGGGCGAGCAGGGACTCAGGATACTGAGTCGGTGATCGCGGCCCGGTCGAGCAACGATCACGTGGTATCTGGGACGCGGGGCGTTTCTCCGCTCGCGGTCGCGACGGCCATCGCACTCTTGACTCTGGACCACCTCCATCTCCAACTCTACGAGGATCCAACCACCCCTGAAGGTCGACCAACCTGCTCCTCTTAGCATCGTCAATCACTCTGCGCGAATCAATATGCCCGAATGCATCCGATGCGACTTCTGGTTTTACTACGAATGGCAACTACAGGACCACCTCGAGACCTCTCCCGCGCACAACATCTGCTTGCAATGCAATGTCGACTTCGCATCCGATTGGGCTCTCGTCCAGCACTTTGTGCAGAGCCCGCACCACCATTACTGTCAGCGCTGCGACAAGCACTTCAACACCCTCCCGGATCTTTACGACCATTACGACGACGAGCACTCTTGGTGCGACCTGTGTATCAAGGTACGCTCCCACTTGCCTCACTATATGCGCGTCCATTTTCCTCGTCATATCATCGTGCGCCCTATTTGCATGACTATATGCGCCCCGTATGCGCTCCGTGCCCCTATCCAGTCGGTCCTGACTCTCCCTTGTTTCCCTTCAGATTTTCAAGAACAGCGATGGTCTGCACGAGCATCGGCGCCAGAGCCACCCCGACCTCTACTGCGTCTCTTGCAGGCGCATGTTCGGCCACCCGAGCAACCTCCAGTCCCACCTCCGCTCCTCCCTCCACCAGGGGCATGAGGTCCCCTGCCCGCTCCGCGGCTGCGGCCGGTCCTTCGTCTCCCGCTCCGGGCTCATCGTCCACCTCGAGTCCGGGGCGTGCGCGTCCGGCATGGACCGTCGCCAGCTCGACGAGCTCATCGGGCGGCTCGACAGGAACGGGATCATCACCGACCCCGCGCGGATGATCGCCGGCCCGGCCGCGGTCGAGGTCACGGAGGAGTGGGCGACGGAGCGCGCGTGGAACGGGCACGCGTACCAGTGCTACGTCTGCGCGCGGCAGTACCGCACGCTGCCCGCGCTGAACCAGCACCTGCGGAGCCCGGCGCACGCGACGGCCAAGTACCGGTGCCCGGCGGCGTACAGGGGGTGCGACGAGCGGTTCAAGACGCTGAGCGCGTTCGTCGCGCACGTGGAGAGCGAGGCGTGTGGGGCGTCGCGGTTCAAGCGCGACATCGAGATCATGATCGATGGGATGTCGTCGAACGTGAGGCGGATTACGATGGGATAGAGCAGAGAAGAGGTGAGTGTTGGTCTCTGGTGTTAGGTTGGCGCTGCTGCTGACGCACTCGATACAGAAAGGAAGGCAGTGACTCTCAGTGTACGATAACTCAGAATGGTCAACGAGTGAGCTTCAGCTGTGGTCGCTTTCCCTTTTTTTTCAAGTGCTGACTATATGCGCCTTTGCACAGTTCGTCATCCCCGCGCTAAAAGCTCTCCGTCAGCAGTTGTTGTAACGATACTTTATAAATCGCCCAATAATCGAATCATAATGTCTGCCTAATCTACGCACGCGAAGGCGGGACACGTCCTCGCCGCCCACCAGCACCATTTGCGCTTCTTTTTCAGGGCGGCCATTTGTTCAGACGGACATGCCTCGCAGCGCACACACTCCGCCGTGCCTTGTCCAGGTTGATGCAGCCCGCGCTACTATGGCATGTGCCGCGGTGTGCGCCGGCGTCCTGGTTCAAGGTGGCCAGCGTGCAAGAGAGGCACACGGGATACTCGAGTGAGTCCGCTCATGTATCATTCAAGTGGTCACGAAATACGCGTACGCTCTCTGCGTGGACAGATTCTGATCACCGAATGGAAATGATCTGCCCGTTCTTCTCCGGCGTCATCCCCTCGATGTCCGCCAACATCGCCTCCACCGCCTGCGTCGGCGTCCGCAACGTCATCGTGAGGCCCTGGGCTTTGAAACCCGCGACGGCCGCGTCGAGGCGGGCGCGGTGCTCCTTCGCGAGCGCCACGCCCTCCGCGTCGAGCCCGCCCTTGGTGTCGGAGGTGTCGACGAGCCCCGGGGTGAGCACGGCGACGGTGAAGGCCTCGGGCGCGAGGAGGACGGACCACTTGAGGGCGGCCATGACCTGGACGGACTTGGAGAGGTGGTAGGAGGGCATGGCGGCGATCTTCATGTCGCGGATGACGTCGTACTTGCCGCCCTCGGTGCTGACCACCGCGATCTTCTTCGCGCCCGCGGGGGACGCGCGGAGGAGGGGGAGGAAGGCGTGGATCGTGTGGATCGTGCCGAGGCCGTTGATTTGGAACTGCGGGGTTAGTCAGTGGGGGTTGCGGGGAGAGGGGGGAGGGCGTACGGCGTGGGTGAGGTCGGCGTCGAACTCGGCCATGTCGGGAATGTTGAGGAAGTCGGTGAAGCTGACGGGGGGAGAGGGGCGCATGGCGTTGTGGATGAGGCAGTCGAGGCCTCCCCGGTCTTTTCGGCGACTTCTTCGCGGCACGCTGGGCAAAAAGGCGTCAGCGAATCGTCGAGGATACGTGAGGGTAGACATGCCTGGCAAGACGAGTAGTCGCCGATGTCACCTTCGACAACATGGACGTTGCTGAAGCCGTGCTTCTTGATCGCTTCCTGGAGATGCACTGAGCTCCGCCGTTGCGGACGACGGCGAACACGAAGTTCGTGGGCTTAGATGCCTGGAGACACGACACGCGTCAATGCCAAGCAAAATACGACGGGACGATCGACGTACGAGTTGAACAACAAATTCGAGGCCGATTCCGCGAGAGGCACCAATAATCGCGTATGAAGAGGCCATTGTTGAAGCTTGAATCCTGGGGCTGCGAGATGTGGCCTAGCTACGAGAACAGGGCGAGGAGGAGAATGAGGTGGATGTCACCCGTCCCCGCCATACTTATACCTCGACCGCAGTGCGCTGGGATCCACCTCCTGGTCCGCCGGTAAGGTTTGTATGCCGATATCCTCTGAATTATTTTGCGCGCCATGGACGTCGTTGTAGCTTTGTGCTTGCGGGACGATTGGCGGAGTGAAGACGCGCGACGGACTCGGGAAGCCCGGTCGGAGATCGTCCCCACCCGGACTCCGGGCGCTTGTTTTGCCTAGATCTCTCCGGCTCCTTATCTTATCTGGTTCACGACGTGGCAAACGCGCAAGTCTCGTCCATCACACTCGCGTCTTGCACTTGTTCTTGACTCTCTCCCTGGCTTACCCAAGAAGACACATGGCACGGCAGTACTCGACGAGGCTCGACCGTTTCTGAGTTGACCTAAGAGTAAGCGTTGTTCATCCGACTGTCTGTGCGCTGAGCACGTGGAGCCTGGAAGCGGAGACATGATCGCAGTACTAAGCTTCGAAAGGCGGTGTAGTCGTCCGGCTCGCTTGAGGAGAACCTAGATAACGCACGACTGGTTTCACCACTCATCTCGCATGGTTGGCTCAGGGATATCTTCTTTTCCATCCCATCTCGAGTTCTCGTCGACTAACGTGCAAGAGACTACCGTTGTTGACCACACCACAAAAGATCTCTTGTTTACTATCGAAACGAGGGACTCGTCCGGACTCCCCCAACGATGGTCCACCACCGAAATTGCGAACTCAAAGAAGGAGGTCGCCGCCATCTGGGCCAGAAACTACGATAACGAGGTTGACTACTTGACCGTACGGGAGAGATCTGCACCCCTTCCGAGATGGACAGTGTAAGTGCAGCTCAGCGACGATCCGACCTACGTTTTCAGTGTGTCATTTAGTAACGAGTCATTCTACAACCAGATCATTTCCTCTTGACGGCCCCGACGGCATATCGTATACATGGAAGGTTCGCGCCAGCGCCCCGTCGTTATTGAAGGTAGTTTTAAGAGTACCTATCCACTGCGCATCGCTCACCACCGCCACAGCTCGTCCAGACCGATGCCGCTAAAACTGTCGCCAAAGCATGCCGGGATAAGAGCGGACCCTTGGTGATCGGATACCAGCCCTGCGTAGTCCCAATTTTGGACTTCGTCGTCGCCACGTTCGTCATGAGCGAATACCGCCGGCTGCGCACAACGCAGCCTCGGATGCTAAATCGGGCGACAAGACCCGGTCGGGTCAAAACAACCACCCAGGGATATGTTGATACTACTGTGGTAGGAGCGCTTCCTGTGACGGGATGGGACGGAGGCGGACATCATGGACACCATGACTTTGGAGGGCATGGAGGCGGCCATCACGGAGGCGGCTTTGGAGGAGACGGCGGTGGCGGCGGTGGGTTCAGTGGGGACGGCGGTGGAGGCGGAGGCGGAGGCATATGTTGATCTGACACGCATCATATACACAGGAATATCGAAATGTCAATATCCCCAGCTCGCATTCCGCTGGATGAACCAGCCTACACAGCACATACGTATCTTCGGAGCCACAAGAATTTGCGTAATCGTACACATCAACCTCGCGCGGAGACGGCCTCCATCATCCTCATCCACCCCGCTCACAGCCGCCCCTGCTTCCCAAAGCCGTAGTCCAAGTCGCGCAGCCGGCCTGTCTCGAGCTCGTACACCCACCCGTGCACCTCCAGCCCCTTCGGCTCGTCCTTCGCCCACGCCTCCGTCACGACGTCGCTCTTCACGATCTCGTCCACCTGCGCGCGCACGTTCGCCTCGACGAGCGCGGTGAGGTCCCCGCCCGGGTGCGCGCGCGCGAGCGCGACGAGCGGCGCGAGCCAGCGGTCCAGCGGGGTCTCTGGGGGCGCGGGGGGCCCGTGGCCCGCGGCGTCCTGCGCGGCCTTGACGCCGCCGCAGCCGGTGTGGCCGACGACGAGGATGTGCTCGACGGCGACGTGCTCGACGGCGTAGGCGAGCGCCGAGACCGCGTTGTCGTCCGCGGGGTGGAACTGGCTGCGGCGGGGGAGAGCGCGAGGGTCAGCGTGGAAGCGGGCGAGCGGGGGGGCGGGAGAGCGGGGCCCACTTGGCGATGTTGCGGTGCACGAAGATGTCGCCGGGGAGCGAGGCGGTCACGACGGACTGGGGGACGCGCGAGTCGGCGCAGCCGATCCAGAGCACCTGGCGGTGTGTCGGCGAGAACGGTGAGGGGTGGCTGCGTTCGATCCGAGAGCTAGTAGCGCACCTTCGGGGTCTGGTTCTTCGCGAGGTCTTTGAAGAAGTGGGGGTGCTTGGCGGTGATCTCCTTCGCCCAGAGCTCGTTGTGGACGAGGAGACGTGCGAGAACGTAGTCGTGCGACATGACGTCTTGTAGTGGGTGGGAGTAGTCGGGGAGGGCGTGCGGCGACTCGAGTGGGAAGGAACGTATGCAGCGTCGTCCCGTTTGTGAGGGTATTTATGGGGGCTGGCATCGAAGCTTGAAGACCCTCCCAAACGCGGATCCAGTCAAGCAGGCCTCTCAAGTGGAAGAAAGTCCACAATTAGTGTGGTCTCAGAACGAAATCGAACCACTGTTTCGCGCTGTCGAGTGGATGGTATGAGTCTGATAACCCCGTCCACGAGGAGACATTAAACTTACCCCTTCATTCATGGCCACATTCAGAAGACATGAGTCCAGAACAAACCAGTGGCGTGATCTTGGAGCACCTACGTGCGTTCTGCACTTGAGTTCTGGCACAGACCACTCCAAGAGACGAGCTACGGCACGACATCAGCGGCCAACAGACGAGAACGTATCAAAGCAAGAAAACACACACGGAGCATGCTAATCCAACCACCCGCATTCGTTGTTGGTCATGGTCATGGGACCCCGTTGAGAGGAGCGAGGAGTGTCACCTACCGGCATCCATTGTGGTCTTCGTCGCTCTGACGTACATCTTGGTCATGTACGGTGCTGAGAAGCTGCTCTTGAAAGTTCGGATATTAAGCGACGTCCGAAACGGGACTTGTTTGTGCGTGGCCCCCGCTGGGGTCGCCGGTATGGCGCGCGGCGCAGACGCTGCCGCAGTTAATGTGGTGTTGGCCGACGACGGTGGCACACGTGGCCTGGGGAGCGGGGGACCGGTCGGGCCTCGTTATCGCAGCATTGTACGTGCCGAGAGATGGGAGCGTGTGCCGAAGGGTTTGCCGGAGGCGTGGTCGTACGGGACAGTGGCAAAGCATATACGAATCTCTTGCCGCGCGCCCAGAGCGGTGCTCGGGTTTGTTGGAGGAGGCCGTGGTGTGAGTGCGCGGAGGAGGTCCGAGACGTACTCTGTGGGACTCCGCAGAGGCAGACCCAGGAAATTCATGCTGCTGTACGATGTCGAAGTGCTTCTCCAAGCCTGGGCTGTCGGAGGTGTGGATAGAGGCGGCTTGAGACGCCTCCCGGTGATGCACGCCAATATTTGCGTGATAAATCCTGTCGGCCGTCCACCCGCAAGCTGGCAAACTTGGACCCGGGGGGACGTGGGACGGCCTAAAAGCACAGGCGATAGAACACCTGCTAGGTATGAATCTCGTAACGGTGTATCGTTAGTTGCGCGTATCCAAAGGAATGTCTCGCAAAAGCACCGCAGACCGGTGGACTCGCGGTTGCGCCCCGTGGTTCCAGATACTCGCTGGCACGGACAGCTGTTTCAACGACAGAACAGGCGACGACTTGCACTGCGTTCACATGAGACAAGCTTTTAGCATAGGCCAGACCGCTCAAACGCCACGCCACGCTCACCCGTCCCCAGACGAAAATGCAGTTACAAGGCATCAAGCCCGAGCATCCGATTCCGGTCCGTCCGTATCCTACAAGCATGGTATAACAGCGCTCACCCGCTCATCACATCTGGCCCTCCTTCCCGAAGCTGCACCCCACGTCGCGCAGGCGTCCCGCCTCGAGCTCGTACACCCACCCGTGCACCTGCACGTCCTTCCCCTTGGCCCACGCGTTGACCACGATCGGGCACTCGGCCAGCTTCGCCACCTGCGCCCGCACGTTCTCCTCGACGAGCGTGGTCAGGTCCGCGTCCGGGTTGGCGCGCGCGAGGGCGACGAGCGGCGCGAGCCAGCGCATCAGCGGCGAGTCCGTGGCGGCGGGCGGTGCGGCGGCCATCTGGGCGCACGCGGCGGCCCCACCGCAGTTGGTGTGGCCGACGAGGACGACGTGCTGGACGCCGACGTGTTCGATGGCGTAGGTGAGCACGGAGAGCGCGCTGTCGTCGTCGGGGTGGAACTGGCTGCGGGCGGAGCGGGGGAGGTGGGTGTATGCGCATATACAAGGGGGGAAGAGAACGTACTTGGCGATGTTCCGGTGGACGAAGATGTCCCCAGGCTTGGAGGCGGTGACTACGGACTCGGGAACACGGGAGTCGGAGCAGCCGATCCAGAGCACCTGTGGGAGGGGCAGGGTTGGATGTCAGCGTGAAATGCTCTCGACACGACTCGTCCGACAATCGGAAAAGGCGCGGAGCGGACGATAAGGAGGCGTCGCAGGAATACCGCTGGAGCCCGTCTGCACGTCACTGCCAGGCGTTCCCGCCTCGTTTTCAAATCTGTACAGCCGAGACCGATGGCTATATGCGCACTATCCACCCGTTTTCCGGCATCCGCGCAGCATCGAGACCGACAGGAAGAGGTTCGAGAGCAGCGAGAGCAGACGAGACGAGCCCACGTCGATTCGGCCGAACCGGCCGCAGCGCCGTCGTAATCTGCAAAAGCGAACAGGTCGCGGTGGTGACGAGGGCGCATCGGCTGCACATTGCGCATCGGGGGCAGAACGCGACACCCGAGTGCGGAAACTGGACTCGGAAGCACCGTGCTGGCACGCGGGGGGGAGGGGCTCGCGCTGACCTGGCACGGGGCCGGGGGAGGAGACGGATTGAGAAGCTCACCTTGGGGGACTGGGTGGGCGCGGTGGAGGGGAAGAAGTTGGGGTCGGCGTGGGCGACGTCCTGGGCCCACTGGGCGTTGTTGGAGAGCAGGCGGGCGAGGACGTAGTCTTGGGTCATGGTGGGATCGTGGAGAGGGCGTGGTAGAGACGGTGGGCGGCGAGAGAAGGCGGCGAGAGCGGGTGCGGGACTAGCGGAGGGGTATTTATGGCAAACGGGGGTGGCGGGGAGAACGAAGGGCTGGGGAATCGTCGACCTACCAGAGGGCGTCCGTGGGGAGGAGGAGAGAGCCAATCGACGGAGGCACGGCCCAGGGCGGAGTCTGATGGGCTCCCGCGGCCACGGTCCTGATGCTCGCCGGGGTGTCGCCTGTCCCCCGGCGGCACGCTCTCCAGCGCACCCCGCCCGTCGCGCTGCCCGTCGCTGGCAGCGAGCTCGAGGACGCAAGACGTGCGTCGCCGTCAACGTTGTGCAGACGCTGCTCAGTGCTCACCGTGCACGCAATGGCCGACTGTCCACTATCCGAGCGGCGCCCCGGCCCTTCTGAGTTCTCGCATGCCGTCCCGCACGTATAGATTCCAGACTGGTAGCATCCTGCCACCCTGCGTTCCTCTTCCTCGAACAGCGACCTAGGCACAAAGAACGACGTCGCGTACCACTTCGTTTCCGAGCCCCAGCACGAGAACATCCTTCCCGAGTGCCAATTTTGACAGCGCCGAGCGGGCATTGGGCGCTACCAGCTCACGGCACGCGGCATCACGGTTTGCAATAGCGATAGATCCGACCGTCTGGGTTCACGAGGCAGGCCACGGAGAGCAGAACAAGGGAAGGAAAGTGCAAGGTCAAAGGAGAGAGGGCAGGCGGAAAAGATGGGCAGCAGCCAGGGTTTTATAGGCGGCGAGAGAGGCCAGAAGGGCCCTCCGGTTTTCCGCGATCCCGCGAAATACAAATACTACAAATTCGGTCACCCCTCCCGATGCGAGCCGGGCTCCTCTTACCTGGCTTACTCTGGTTTGTTGTGGTTTCTCGTCCTCTGGAATTACAGACATGCTGGTCGGGAGGCGGAATAAAGGGAAATCAACCGTCTCCTCCTCGTCGCGCGACCCCAGCCACAGCAATGGACGCGGTAGACGCCCGTAATTTGTAGTCTCGCGGGGCGAAGATCGCGGGAGGACCATACACCCTGCCACACATGCAGAATCCGTACCGCACATGACCAGATCCAAACCTCCAGCACATATTGGACCCACCTTCAGCTGTTGAAGAAACGCGCCTACCTTACGCCCTGCTATCGGAGCCAGCTGGCCTGCTTACATAATCGAGTCGGCTTCTCCCCGATCTCCATCAGCCGCACCTTCCACTCTTCCAGTACTGTGGCGGAGGTAGCGCGGTCGTCCGCCCGCCGCCCGCTGAGCCGGAACTCGTATGTGCGTATATGTGCTTTCCAGTCGCAGTGGGGGAGCCAAGTATGCAAGGAGCTGACATACGAAGTCTTGGTGCAGACACTCTCTTATGCGAACTTGATTGGTTGTACGGTATTTTAATACATGTCAGTGTCCAGCACTGCGATGCAATATGCGCGACACTTCTAATCACGGGGGTAACAGAACGAAACCTCATTCTTCTCGAACGAGAACGCCGTGTACACATTCTTCAGGAAGCTGTCCCCGAGCACCCACGTGTGGTTCCCAAGCCCCATGTCCAGCCCCGCAATCGCCCCGATGCACCTCGTCTCGTCAATCTGCCCGAAGCTGAAGTTCTCCGCGCTGATCGTCCGCCACCCCTTGTCGAACTGGAAGTGCGCGTCGGACGGCGCTTCGTCGCACGGGAACGAGTACAGCCCGTTGCTCTCGTCCCAGAGCTCCGCGCCCTCGACCGACTTGTAGAACTTCGCGACGTCCGCGGGCGGGCCGTAGATGAGCGTCGTGCCGGAGTCGATGATCGCGGAAAAGTCGTGCGCGTACGCGTGCAGGCCCCGGCCGAGCATCCCGTTGGAGATCTGCCAGTACCCGGAATCGCCGGTGACGGGGTGCACCTCGGGGGCGTCGGTGCAGTGCTCGCCGGTCTGGAGGCCGATCTCGAGCTCGGAGGTGGTGTCGGTGATCCTGAGGCCGAACTCGGCGTGCGGGATCGAACCCTGGGCGCGGCCAGTGTTGATGAACGGCGTCTGGCCCATCTTTGCGAGGGCCGGGTAGCCGAGGCCGAGGACGCCATCGATAGGACGATGGGCGAGCTCGCCGGACATGGACTCGACGGCGGCGAAGCCTTGGTTCTTCACCGAGATACCCGCGACGGTCACTGTGGGCCCGCGCTACGTCAGTAATGCGCTTTCGGTGTCTATGACGCGAGAGAGCGCACCAGTGTCGGTGAAGATAGGGCCAGAGGCAGTGGATCCGTCTTGGTAGCGAATCCCGGCGAATTTGTCGCCCTGACGCTGACTGGTGGAAGATTGCTCGGGGTGGTATTTGGCCTTCTGAGCGCAGTCGGTCGCAGTGCAGTTGGCGGATGGGATCCATAGATCTGCGGACCCAGCTGGTGGAGAGTGAGCAAGAGGCGACGAGCAGCATGCACCACGATGCAACTCACTGTCAAAGTCGACGTTGAAGCTCTGCTGCGGGGTGCCCACGCCCACGATCCCTGCCCAGAGTTCGTGATGCTCGTCGTTCAATTTTTCGGTGCCTTTCCCTTCAGAAGGCGAGACCAAGGGCGAGACTGGTGGGAGAATCTGAGCACCGTCCTTAAACGCTTCTGCGCCGACGTTGTCGCGCATGTTGATCAGGTTGCTCCGGTATTTGCTGCAGAGGGCGTAAGCTCAGGGGGTGACTTCCATGAGTCCTCCGGGTATGTACTCACTTGTGGTCGTATGCCACCTGGCGAATGGCCTTTTGGTGATCGAAGAAGCCGTCTGCGGTCTTGAGAGACTTCACGTTGCGGGTGGATATGCGACGGAAAAGGGCATTTGGAGTAGGTGCAGCGAAGGCGCTCAGGACAAGAGAGAGGATTACAGAAGAGAGGGCCAGCATCGTGATAGTCGATAATTGAGGAAGTGAGAGGTGGATGATGAGACTTACTACCGGCGAGGACACGAGGGTATTTATGCGATATTGGGAGAGGGAGTACTGAAGCGCAGCAGTGTCGGATGGGTTGAGAGGAGGACATCCGAGGGCGGAAAAGTGCTGCGGCGGATGCGGGATCGCGGGAATTGGAGCTTGGCCTGGTCGAAACGCGAGGGGGAACTGAAGGGGCCGAAATTCCCGTCCCGAGTCCCGAGTCCGTCGCCCCTCGGGGATTTGTGGAATTGAGAGCCAGAAAACGATATGCTGTAGCGGATGTATCTGTCGCTTCTGCTCCCAGGGTAAAAGTTCGAGAACGACGGATAGTTCCACTGCGTCATAACAGCTGATGCCGCATGTCCTGGCCGAGCTCCTGAGGCCTGGACAGTGCGGAAGGGTGTCATCAGACCAGTCCGGTCGTGATCTCCAGCGGATTTGGAGTGTAAACAAACCGTCCAGCTTGAAGCTTGAAGACTTACTTCTTTGCCATCCATTTCTGGTGACGTACCCGATCCCGCATTCCTCGTGGGTATCTGCGCCGAACTAAATCACAGTGTCGCCTGCGCGCAAAGTCCCGGTGAACCTACAGGCTATGATAATAATAAAACGACGTTTTAAAGTGCTTCCTGGCATACTCTAGACACCGGTATCGTAAAGAGAAATGAATCCATTGGAACCTTCGAGAATGAAGAGGAAAACCGACTGCGCGGGCGTCCGTTTTCCCTCTATTGCCGTAGGTCTGATAGTGAACATGATAAGCTGAAACTTAATCAGGACATCTATGCGTAGTGTCGTGCCATTTGAGGGCGCGAGAGCGCAAAACGCGGGAGGTTCGAACGCGGCTGCTTATTGGAGAGGCAGCGCGTGAAAAGGACGTCGACTGGGGCGGTAGGGAAGGTGGTTCAAGAGCGTGAATAGAGCTAGAGGAGTACTTTCGGGGAGGGTACATGAGAACTTGGAAGATGGACGCCGGAAGATGGACATCGGAGGTGGGTGAATGTTGCCACGTGGTCCGCTGGCCCCACGTGGCCAACCCGCGCTGGCCGCGTGGCATCATCAGCAAAAAAGCAAAATCATGCGATACATTGGAAAGGCTTCAAATGACCCACGGAAATTCGAAGCCTTTCAAATTTATCGTAGATCTTTGCAAGTCATTCCAATGTATTGCATATCTTTGCAAGTCATTACAACGAAACCCGGTAGGTCGACGAAACGGGAGTGGTGTTAGTATGTCATGCTCATGAGCATACATCGCTTGTAAGGCTATAGACTCACAGAACAATAGGTGAAAGCGACGTGAGCAGGGGCCGGATAGTTCTCGGAAGTATGCGCGCCGGGCGCCCTGAGTTGAAACCCGCGAGCGCGGCAACCACGTGATCAGGCGGCTATGGCAAACTTCGCAAGTCCGACCGGGCTGTCCTCGCCTCTTCCTCTCTTCCTCCCTCCTCCGTTGTCTTACCGCCCTCGCCATTTCTCTTTCTCTGAGACTTCAACCTTTTATGCCCTGCTCTTTCCGCGCTTGTGTTTTTTCTACAACCGGACAGCAAGTCCGATGCAGGTCTGAGGCGGCAAGTACGTTCACGGCCTCACACTGATGGTATACACTTCTCACCCTCCACATCCCAGATGATAGCATCCCCACTTCCAGTATATCGAATCTTCGTCACCTTCTCACCGCGTTCTGCACGCATATATTCACTTGCACACTGCGCAACGCTCTGCTATCAGCGAGATTGGGTGCGTGCGGGCCTAGTGCGAGCCCGGATCTCTGACGCTTGATATTGAGGACAAGGGGAAAGATCGGGGAAGATTTAGACGGGATTATAGGCCATGATACGGTGAGAATCTGGTCCATCTTTGTGTACGTGTTTCCTAATGGAATCCTGCTGACGATCCTCCGCATACACCTCGTGTTTGCTCACCTCTCCTGTGTGGTCACTGGTGAGCAATTCGTCGACCGTCTAGAGCTCGTGTTCAAGTAAACCGGCCCTCCCTCGGTTTGAAGGTGGCTCAGTCAAAGATCGGCCTGGTGGACAACTTGTTTAGTGAGTTCCCACTCCGTCCTTGCATTGAATTCTCCCAAGACCCCACGGATCTTCACGGAGATCCTTGCCGCTGCACGCGCCCACCATGTCGTGTTTACGTTCACGGACCGGTGCGCCCCTCTCCGCTCTTTCACCTCGTGCTCACCATTGAGACAGTTACCTCGCGCCTCTCCAATCCGCCTGCGCGTGGCGCGCCGCCTCGCGTCCCCACGCTTGCGCGGGATCCCCGCCGTCGTCCGGCTCGAGCATGTCGCGTGGACGGTCCGATGGATGTCCTGCGATGAGTGTGCGAGGGAGGCGCTCCTCGCGGACTTCCCCGGGCGTGGATGTGTCGGGAGCGTCGCGCTCTTCAGGCGACTGGGCGGCGCCTCCGCGGCTCGAGCGAGCGCGTCTCGCCGTTCCTACGCGCGTGCACGAGGGGCGTGAACGGGAAGGTGAAGGTCTTCATTGTCGTCGTGTGCGTGCGGGTACGTGCCGCCGCGGCGGTAGGCAGCGTGGGCGTTGACGCTTACGAGGACGGGTGAGTGCGCCGACTGTGCGGTGCCATCGAAGTTATGCATGGTGCCACGCAGCTGCCTCCATTCCTGCACATTCTCAGGCCGACTCCCAGGTGTAGCATGTCGCACAACGAGGTCTTGATCGCCAGGATCACAGATCTCCGCAGAGCGGCCTTGTGTGATTATCCTACGCTCCATGTATACATGTCTGTATGTAATAGTCCCTTTGACCAATACAAATTTTCTTCCTGTTGTATTTGATGTGTGAACGAAGGTCGGACGGCCGACGCCGGACAGTGCCAGGAAACCTCGGAGCACTGGACATTGGAATGGCTTCCAATGACTCCGAAGACATTGCAATGACTTGCAACCATCCAACACAGCTATCTATTGAAAGTACGAAGATTTTGTAACATTCCAGACATTTTATTCACTTCCAAGCCATTCCAATTAAAACGCTTTTTTGCTGATGATCGATAGCGCAGTCGAACGCCTGGCCCTCAGCCTCAAATCTCAGAGCCACATCTAGTACATCCAAATATCGCTCCTTGCTCTGTGCGGGCGGGTTTAGGTACCGGTTATTTTGTTAGAAGTCGGCGGCTCGGTCGGGGTCGGACGAGGAATAAGATGCAATCGATACGACGCGGTTGGTCCCTATGGGCACCGGGAGGCGAGTACAGACGGACGCGGGGGAGAACGAGGTGGTGGGGAAGGGCAAACGCGTGAGGCGAGTGCGGGACGAGGGGCGGCGGCTATCTACGGGATGACTAAGCGCTGGTACCGTACGACCGAGCTTGCTAAGTATGCGAGCAGATTCCAACAGGCCCCCACAAGCGAGGGCGTATAACGAGCACAAATCGAGGGGAAGACGGTGGTACAAAATGCGAAGGGTCGAGGACGAGGGATCGAGGACGATGGGTCGAGTACGAAGGATCGAGGAAGACGCTGAATCGGTTACGCTGGTTCGAGGACGATGGATCGGTTTACGCTGGTTCGAGTACGATGGGTCGGTTACGCTGGATCGGATACGATGGATCGGGGTTTACGCTGGATCGAGGAGAGACAGGGGCATAGAATCGAATAAACAAAATCAACGTGACGAGGATCGGGGACAGGGGATCAAGACGATGATGCGGGCGACCAGCTACAACCTCAGGAGAGCAAGCGAATCACGATGTCGAGCACGCCAATGACGGCCGGCTAAAGTAACCACAACATGCCGACAGGGGAGCACGGAGGCGAGAAGGGGGAACGAGAAAATGCGCGAGGGGAACGAGAATCGAAACGTACGAATGTCCCATGAAACCTAGTAAGAGAACGCCACAACGGGGCTCTCCGAACCACTCCGGGACGACGGGTACGATGGGCCGAGTGCCATGGCGAAGGCGGCGCGCTCCTTGAAGGGGATGAGCGGATGCGGGCAGTCCTGCTGGTAGTGGCCCTTGTTCTTGCAGTTGTAACAGGTGATCTCCGAGAGCGGGACTCGACCACGAGGAGTACCGGTGGGAGCAGGAGCAGGGGCGGTGGCAGCGGCACGAGCAGCGGGGACGAACGTGCGAGCAGTGGGGGTGAACGTGCGGGCGGCAGCAGCAACGGCGGAGGACGGCAAGGGTGAGGATGCCTCCGATGGGGCCTTGCGTGATTCCTCATTGACGAGGCGGATAATGACGTAGTCGAGGGTGAGAGACGCGGAGGGGGTCGAGTCGAGGGCGACGACAAGACTGTCGTACTCTTCGGGAAGGCCCTTCGTCAGGACGATGATGATGTCTTCATCCGGGACGTTCGCTCCGCTTGCGTTGAGATTGAATGCGGCTCTGCGGACGCTGGAGATCCACGTGTTCATGGCCTGGTCAGGCTGCTTCGACATGTTGAAGAACTCGCGGCGACGAGCGAGGCGGGTGCCGAATCCGTGAGCGCGATGGACAGCTTCGAGGCGAGTCCAGATGTCGGCCGAGGTCGTTGCACCTTGGACGTGGCCGATCTGCGAGGGGGAGAGCATGAGGTTAATCTCGGATCGAGCCTGCATGTCTTTCTTGTCCCAGGACTTGACGGCGACGTGCGCAGGGGCGAACGGAGGACGCGAGAGGGCACCGGACGCAACTTCGAAGACGCCTTGACGCGTGAGGTGAGCTTCCATGTAGAAGCGCCATTCGGGGTAGTTGTTGTCTTCGAGGCGGGAGAAGTGCGGGGCCATGGTGGAGATGGAGGGGCGATTCTTGCGATAGGAGGTGTGGGGGTCGAAGATCGGCGGGGAGAACATCAGGAAAACCCCAAAATGCGAATTAGCACTAACAGTGTGAAATTAGTCCTAATGCTCGTCTAATCGGGCTAACAGAATTGGGGGATCTAGTCACAACTAATGTGTGATAGTTGGGTACTAGCAGTACTGTCAATCATCTATTCCGAATAATTCTAGCGGCTCTCTCACTAATTGGTGTAATTCAGTAGTATCTGATCTCCCATGTCACTAATTTGAACGTCACACAGATATATTGCAGCTAATTAGAGTAACATTAAAAGGACGATATAGGGGGCCGTATGGACGACACCGTAGGCGCAACACACGAGCAAAACAGACAACATGGGTGAGGTGGGCAATGTGGGGGCGACGGGGGCGGGGGTGATGCAAACATGGGGCCGAGACGCGGGTGGGGTGGGCGACGCGGACACCGGCGACACGAGCCAGGCGAGGGCCAAGTGTGGACGATGTTGATGAGGGCGCGATGTGGGTGAGACGTAGACTACGCGCAGGCGAGGCGACGAGACATGGGTGAACGCAAGCGTGGTGAGCGACATGCGGGCAGACAAGGGCAAGGTGGTGACGCGAGGGCGAGACGGACAACGCAGGGCGAGATGTGAACGATGCGGGAGCGACACAGACGTTGATGCAGGGGCAGCGCAGGAGACACGGGCGACGTGGCAACGACACGTGGGCAACGCGGGCGTGGTGGGTGAGGAGAGCGACACGGGGGCGAACGCAGGCAACGCAGGGGCGACGAGAGCGTGGTGGGCGATAGGTGAGGCAGATGAAGTTGGCGATACAGGCGACGCAGGGGCGAGACAAGGGCGACGTGGGCTAGAGCGAGATGGGCAAAAGGAGGTGAGTGACTCCTGTGGCGAACGAGACAGAGACGGAATGAATACTCAACAAGAAAGACGGGCTGAACGTTGGGGTCGCAGGCGGGAGCTTGCTTCCCGCTTATGCCGGCGCGACAGCGCTTGAATACGCGTATCCTGTGAGTCCTGAGTCCTGGCTCGTAATCGATGGGATGGAGAGTGATAAGGGAGGGCTGTGCGTCGTGCCGTCGGTGATGCGGGTGCGCGGGTGACGCGAGCAAGGTGGGCGAGGTGGTAACGCGGGTGAGCAGGGTGAGCACAACGCAGCAGACAAGGTGGGTGACAAGGTGAGTGACGTGGGCGACGCGGGAGGCGAGGGAAAGACGGGCGAGGTGAGTGACGCGGGCAAGGGCGAGACGGGCGAGAGCGAAACGGGCGAGACGAGCGGGGAGAGGTGAAGACGATGAGGACGACGATGGTGCTGGCAGAGCCGGTGCCAAGCGCTGGATACCACGCGACGCGCGTCGATTCCCACGCGTCCAGGGCTGCCAGCACGTCGTCTTTCCCTTCGTCGTCTCCCCTGCAGCTGACACCGAGCTCGTCCTCCCCGTCCTCCACATCCCGGCCCCCTTCGTCTCCCCAGCCCGTATTCTGCGCCCTTCGCCTAAACCTCCTGACCCCACAATGTGCGACGACGTCTGTGGTCACGCCCCGCCCCGGTGAGTCCTCCGCTCCACCCTCTTGCGCTTCCTACCTCGCCCACCGCCTCCCCAGGTCCTGCCCGCGCCATCGTCCCCATCTCCACAACGAGCAGGTCCCAACAGACAGGCTCGGGACGCTCGTTCCCGATGTGACCGTGGGACGCCGTCGTTACCTCCCACCTGCCACAACGCCGTTCGCCTGCGCTTGCCCCGTATGCAACCCTGGTGCGCGGTCTCCTCGTCTCGAGTGGGCCGCGAAGGAGAAAGAGGCCTGCGCCGCGGTGGTCACGCGCGTGAAGGTTCGCGGCCTCGGACGACAGGGTACGGAGGAGGGCACAACCTCAGTGCTCAGAGGTAAGCCTTTCCCGTCTCGCCTGCTCTGGGCTCACCCGCTCATGCATTATTGCCCGTGTCGCTCAAGTCGCCCGCGTCCCCCTTGTCTGCTTCGCCTACATCGCCGCCTCGTCCGCCTTGCCTGCACTGCCCGTGTCACCCACCTGGCCCATCTCACCCTCGCCCGCATCGCCCACCTCGCCCTCGCTCTGGTCCGTGCCTCTCTCATCTGCTTGCCCTCGTTCTTGCTCGTCTCGCTCTCGTTCACCTTGCCCCCACGTCACCCACATCGCTCTTGCCCGTCTCCCCCTAACGCGCGCCATCAACCTCTGCCACCTCGCGCTTGCCCATCTCGCGCTTGCCCGCGTCACTCACCTCCCCCGTTTCGCTTGTCCCCCGCGTCGCCCACGTCACCCACCTTGACCTCGCATGCCTCGTGTCAGCATCATCACCTGGTCAGCGTCGCCGGCCTTAGCCTGTCTAACCCCCGCGTCGACGTCATCCTTTCCCCATATCGCTTGCGTCGCCTATCTCGCCCGCGTTCGCCCTCACGTCGGCTGTGTCTTGCCCCCACATCGTCACATCACCCACGTTCACCCCCTCCTCGCTCGCGCTGCGTCGCCCTGTGCGTCATCCGTCTGCCCTCACGTCGTCTTTGTTCACCCACGTCTCGTCCCCGGGTGGCACTTTGCCCACCTCGCCTGTCGCGCCCGCGTCACCGTAGCATAGTATTTGTGTCCCTGCATTTAAATATATCTGCTTTGAGCTCTCCGAATGCGTGACTAGTCGTGTGATTATCATCTCTAAAGTGTGCCTATCTGTGTCTAATTGTGCTTATTGTTGCTAAACCCCGCCTAACTGTGTCTCTAACACATCTACTCGTGCCCAAATCCCTGGAGTAGTGCATGGCTAATTGTTGAACTATTCTGTCTAATGGTGCGAATTCGCAGGGGACCGATCTAATTAGACACTAATCGATAATCCGCACTAATGGCTGATAATCAGCTAAATTAGTGCCATTAGTGCGAATTCGCACTTTGGGGTTTTCCTGATGAAAGCGGGATCGGAGGGTCGCGAACGGGTCGGAAGTCGAAAGGGTGATCGCGGGTCGGAGGGGGCTTCGGATCGTCGAGATCGGAGGGCGCGGACAACGAGTAGGCTGGGCGCGGGCGCGGAATGACCTCCGGGCAAGGGTACGCGTTTGTGTTAGAAGTCGGCGGCTCGGTCGGGGTCGGACGAGGAATAAGATGCAATCGATACGACGCGGTTGGTCCCTATGGGCACCGGGAGGCGAGTACAGACGGACGCGGGGGAGAACGAGGTGGTGGGGAAGGGCAAACGCGTGAGGCGAGTGCGGGACGAGGGGCGGCGGCTATCTACGGGATGACTAAGCGCTGGTACCGTACGACCGAGCTTGCTAAGTATGCGGGCAGATTCCAACATATTTCGCCGGGCTTGTCAAGTTGCTCACTGGTCCCTACCTCCCAGATGGAGTTCAACGGTGCTGGAACGGATGGCCTCTCCGTACACCCCATCAATCGCTGTCCTCCCGAGATCTTTACCGCTATCATCCAACACATCGCCTACCCTGCTTCCGATCAAACCGACGGTGTTGGCAGGCACTCAACCGAGTGGCTTCGTCTGCTTCTCGTATCCCGGGAGTGGCGAGATGCTGTCGTCAGCACGAAGTCGTTCTGGAGCACAATCCATGTCCGTGGAAAAAACGGCAAACGTTGGCTGAAGTTGTCCCTCGATCGGGCTCGAGGTACTGCAATAGATATTACCATCGACTTCTCGAATATTCCTCACTTAGACCTTACCTCGGTGCTCCACCACGCCTCCGATATCCATTCGTTGGCATTAGACATGCTGCTGCCAAAGACACACCTACCAGAACTGAACAGATTTCTTGCCTCCGGCGTGTTCCCCCACTTGACGACAATCATCGTGGAGCAAGGCACGGAACGTTACTATTCGCCTCCGGAACCGGGAGAAGCCCTTTTCCTGAATAGGACAAACATCCCACGCCTGAAGACACTGGACATGCACGATCTGAGATTCGTCGCGGAGTCCCCACTCTTCGAACACCTGGAGAATCTTTCTTTTTCCCTCCCCGGTGAAGTGGATTGCTCTGCGGAAGTCATGGAAGCCCTGGCGGCCATGAAGCGACTCAAGTCTCTCCGCCTCAGATGGCTTGGCCCTGACGAAGTCCTCGCTCGGGTTCTCCTGAATCCCGTCCCTTTGCCGTCGCTCACCAATCTCAAGATCTCCAGCAATCCTTTTGGGCTCACCAAATTGTTATCCTCCTTTTATTTTCCTCGCGCGACTCACGTTACGCTCCATTACATCACTGGCAGGGTCGACATCCACGGCAACGATGCGCACACTGGTAGACGCGCAGGCATCGGAGACGTCCTTCCCCACCCCCGTGCCAACGTCCTCCCGTTCCTGCCGCTGCTGTCAGATCTTGCCTTCACCATTGGTCCCAAAGGCTGCCAATTTTCAGCGAGCAGCCCAGGCCGGCAACATTCGGTAGATATTCATTACGCCATCAGGTTCACCACCACACGCCACGCTGTGTGCATCGAGCCGGAGTTCCAGCTCCGTGACCTCATGGACGTCTCGCGCGACTGCCACGCCGCGATGCGTCTCGAAATCTCCGCCGAGCCCCTCGACCTCACCACCGACTTCTGGCCCACGCTCCTCGGTCCATTCCCGCTCCTCACCGAGCTCTGCTTCGAGGGGCACGGCTCGCTCGCGTCGCTGTGGGCCGCTCTCGATCCGAATCTGAACGACGTCTTCGCCGGTCGCACGACGGTTATATGCCCCGCCCTGCGCACCATCTGGCTCCGCGACTGCAGCATCATACGGAGCCCGTGGGAGGCGGAGGAGGAAGTTCGTCGCGGCCGCCTCCTGGTCGCACCGCAGCCTCGGTTGGATCTCTCCTTCGACGCGCTCAAGGCCATGCTGTGCGCGCGAGCGGAGTGCGGTGTCCATATCGTCAGGTTTTCGTACGTTGCGGCGCCGCACATGGAAGAGCTGGACGAGTTCCAGACGGTGTGGCGGGGAGAGCACGCGACCGCGCTTGCGGAGCACATTGCGGACGTGTCCATCAAGACGATGTACAAGGAGGTGGACGGGGAGGACGCGAAGACAAGTTCATGGAGGGGACGGTCGAAAAGGCCTTATCTGAGGAATGCTACTTGACCACTGTGAGACTTTTGTTGTCTTATCCGCAAAATCGTTTGACTAACACGAAGATCTATTCGAATAGGCCTTCTCTCGGAGCAGTCAACGTATGGCGGTCGTAAGCGATGCATATGGGGGACCATTGGGACTGCACGCAAATCCATCTTGTCATCTCAATTACCTCGCAATTTACGTCTATTAACATGCATAAGTATTGAAGTACTTGCCCGTGTCGCGAGGGCATCGGGGTAACGTCGAGAGCGGCCGCTTCCGATTACTGTGGGATTAGACCGTGGACGGGCGCCACCATCTCGTCATCGAAGACACCGTGAAACCTCGAGCAAAGCTGGTCATCCCCATCGTGACCGTAAAGATCGCTTCCGCGGTCGAAAACATCTGTGAGTTCGTCGAGAGAAGATGGAGCGACGCATGTCGCGATCACCACCCTCTTCTCCGCCCCGGCGTTGGGGAGCTTAGCTAGTCGGCACAGTGGGCCGCGTTGCTGTGAACGTCCCCAGTCCTCGGGCGATTCTGTCAGCAGCCGTCGAACCCGCGTGGAAGAACGTTCTTGGATTCTTGTACATGATGGCGTGGGGCGTCCTTGGAGTATGGAGGTACCGCTCGTCCCGCGTTTGTATCAGGCTGCGGCTTCTCCCTATAGGTCGGAGACGCTGAACCGCTTTCTCTATCTCTCTGTGCACATCTGCCTCCTTTACCTTCTCATCGACCTGCGCCCACTCCAATCGTTCGCAC
>NW_025954539.1:0-23813 GCF_022376455.1 Epithele typhae | reverse complement strand
GCAAAGGATCGGGTCAGACATACGTATGCTAAGCTCATGCAGCAGACATACCTGGTTGTCCAAGAACGGCTGGACGAGCGACTGCGCGGCGCCAGCAGCTCGGCACGCCTCACGCTCATATGACCCAACGGGATCAAAGGAGTAGACCGCGCCCGACCCTGATTGAGGACCGATCGTAAGCATCTCGGAGATCAGAACCCATGACGCGAAGACGCTCGACTGGCGACGCGCGTCGCCTAAATGCAGGGCCTCCGCTCGCGTAGCCTTCCAAACAGACACTGATAACGCGAGCTTCAAACAGGAACGCGGCGTCATCCACATCGGAAGGTGTAGCGGGAACCAGGGCGATATTGGGAGCTGCGCACAAGAGCTGGCAGAGAGAGCGCACTCACCATCCTCCTCGATGCCGCCGAGGATGTTGTAGACGTAGTAGGGGAAGAAGCGTTGTGCGTAGAGCATGGTTTGGATGAGGCGGGCGATGGCGCGGAGGGGCATGTCTTTTGCGTGTGCATGGCGGTACCACTGGGGACGCGCGGCCTGTTGGTGCATGCACACGACGGGATGGAGCGGTAGGACATACCTCAAGCCGTTGTCTGACCTTCTTGACGAACATGTTGCCGTCCGCGGCGAAGCCGTTCACGGCAAGAACGGCGCGGTCGGTTCTGAAGATGTGCGGGTTAAGATGCAGTGCGATCGCCGAAAGAGAGAGATCGACGGACAGTCTGAATACTTTGGGCGCATAGCGCGTCTGGATGCTGTAGCCCTCGCTCTGACGCGTGTCGCCAGCGATGACGGTGAAGTCGGCGCCGGCGATGGCGAGGATGGTGCCGCCGTTGTCGGTGTAGGGGTTGAAGGAGCGCTGTTGAGGCGCAACCGGAGCGGAGGTGGAGGAGTAGGAGCCGTCGGGCATGATGCACGCAGGTGTATGCGGGGTGTATGCGGGGTGGTGAGACGGCGTGGGCAGGTGCGAGGACGGTGGAGGCAGGAGGCGGGATGAGCCGGGCGGCGAAGGAGAGGGAGGAGCGGAGGGGTATATGAGTGTAGAGGCCGCGTCAGTTTCGTGCGAGGACGCGCGGCGCAGACGCCCGAGCGGAGTGTGAATCTGGGATGGGGTAAAGCCGAGAATTCCGCCTTCCTCGCCGGGTCCGGTAGGCGCTCCCAGGGCGAGGCACCTTCCTTGCTATCGACCGCCATTCTGATTGCGCCTCCCGCCTTCTCCCGACATTCTCCCGCTCCCCACATCCCCGGTCGTCGCCCACCCACGTCGCCCACCCACCCCCAGGCGCACAACATATCCACGCCGCCTCGCTTTGGCTGCTCAGAGCTCGACGGCCACCACGGCTCAATTCACCGGGCATCTGCAC
The DNA here is from genome assembly GCF_022376455.1 of Epithele typhae. NCBI lineage: Eukaryota > Fungi > Basidiomycota > Agaricomycetes > Polyporales > Epitheliaceae > Epithele > Epithele typhae. The sequence goes on along the minus strand of NW_025954539.1, from coordinate 22,449 downwards.
TGCGCACCCGCGACTCTCGCGCCCGCAGGCAGCACCTGCCGTCATTCCAACGGCGACTCAATTGCGTCTTCGCGGACACTCTTGCCGTGCACCTGTCAGCGAACGCCTCGCGACGGCAGCTCTCCCGCCGCCCGGTCTTCATCCAGTGCCCACCTCCCACGCCGCCCCTCCGGCTCTCGACCCCCGACGCCCGAACGGTCCCAGCCAGCATTTCCATCCACTCCCCGCCCACGCTCCCGGGGCCGCAGAACCGCACCCCGGGCCCCGCGGCGCCTCACGGCCTCAAGGCCTTCATACCTCTAACTTCCAGTCGCATCAGCCGGTAATTGTTGTGCAGCCCCACCGGTGCCCTCGCCGGAGAAACTCCGGCGCGCCGACCCGGCACACCTCGTTGGGCACCGAACCGGCCAGAGGCCCTCCGCAGGCCTCGTAGAGCCCTCAGAGTACGTCCGTTGACCTATGCGACGTCCTTGGAGCATGCTTACTTGGCACTGGACAGGTGGATGTCCAGTTCGCTGGCTGTCTCCCTGCCCATGCCATTTAACCATCTACGCGCCTGTTATACACCGAGATAGCGGGTAGAGTGCCGTATCTCGGCTCGTACCCACATGCGAGCGAGGGTTGATACACTCAGATATCGTTTCAGCCGTTTTCTTCCGCACGGTTTTTCGTCCACATCTTCTGAGCAGCAGTAAACGGCTGGATGGTGCCGCGAATAAGTAAAACCAATTGGTTGGTTTGGCTTGGCATACCGATATGTCTCACTAGTCATAGTCGTCGCGGATTCCACACCTGACGTACTGGGCTGGGGTCGTAACAATTTGTTCTGTTGGAATGTGCATCTCTTCTCCTATATTCCGGTCGAGTTAAGCATTTCACATGAGATGTACCTGGTAGGTGATCTGTTCCTGTGGGGCGACAATATGGTGGCAAGGAACGAGCAGATACTCTCCTAGGGGATCTTTGAGGGGCTGGCCCCGCGGCACGCGGGCGCGCTGGCCAGTCTGCGAATTTTGTCTCGAACAGTGTATTGGGCAATATTTCAGTCGAATTATCTCACACCTGGGCATTCAACAAGCGGGTATACTCCCTTCATGCACAAATATCTGATATATTGCTTCCCATAGCGTTATGGAAAGCGAAAGCTGTGAAAGCAACTGCACGCCCTGGCGGACGATAGCGCGGAAGTTGTGGTGTGGTACAGCATTTCTCGAGATTCTATGTGTACTGCATGCAAGTTCCCTCGTCGGTTGGGATGAACTCATTGTTCTGATCATGATGCTCCCCAACAGATCCACACTCACCATGTCTGTGAACTGGAGCGAAACTCGGCCTCAGTTGTCAACACCTATCGCCTTTCCTGGTCGATGCGGGAGCTAGCTTTCTCTTTCATCTTCCGTCTCCATGAAGCAATACCGTGGCACCCTCGCAGCGGATATAGCCTGCTTCTCCGCGTCTACGAGCAATAGGTTCTCATGTTCCAAGTCAATGGTGGATCACACCCCTTACGTGACAATCTTATCCCTCCCAGGACTCAGGACACATCCACGTCCATCTTTACAAGCTTTTTGGCCCACACCGCCCCCGGCGTCGGGCGAAGCCCTCTCACGCCTCCGCATCGGCCGGCCGTACACGTCCTGGAGAATCCTCGGGCCGTCGAAAAACGTCTCGCAGGGTGCAGGGTTACGCCCCGCGCCCGTCGTGCGTTTCGCGTCGGGGTTCTCGTTTCGCGCGACACACCGCCCTCGTCGGCCGGACGCGAGGCGTCCGCAGGCGCTATCGATGCATCTCGGTTTCGCCGGATAGATCTGCTCCTGGAGCCGTGCTGTAGGGTCGCGCGTGCTTCGCGGCGCGCCCCCCTTCCCACACGCGTGCGCCCACGCTCTCAGCGTCCGTCGCGTCCCACCTTATCGCCTCTCCCCGGCGTAACTCGCAACGAGGCGCGTCCGTCGTCGCGTCGACCAGCTCACGCACGCCCAGTTCCACGCCGCACCCCCACGCAGGCCGTCCCGCCAGAAAGCAACAGCACCCCCTCAGCCTCTTCGCTCGAATCCGCACGCACGCGCACGCGCACGCACATGCGCACATCGCCCGCCGCCGCGCCATCCCTGGACAAACCAACACCACAAACACACCCCTCGCCCGCGACTCAATCGGTGAGAGCCCGCGCCCTCATGGAGCGGCGCCCGCTCCTCCTACGGCCTCCCGCCCTCCCCGGCCGCCGTGCCTGAGAAGGCTCGCTATTCCCGCTGACCACGCGGGCGAAGCAGCGAACAAGCTCTCGAGGGTGCACCCCGCGCAAGCGTGCTTGTGTCGCCGGTTTTGCCTCGCGGCGCTCCCGGCCCCAGACGAACCTTCGCCCTTCTGAATCTGCGGCGCAGCCAGGGGCCCCGACGTCCGCGTCCTCCCACCAAACGACTTGGAATCTGCGCACGGTGCGTCCCTCCCCTTTGTGGTTTTCGGTTCGCAGCCAGCAGTTCGCACCGCGTCTCGCCCCACCGCGTCCTGCCCGTGCCCGCTCTCGGGATTTCCACGGGCACGCGCCGTACGCGGGGGACGCGTGCGACGCGTCTTCCTCCTTCCTGCTCGTGCACCGCATCGGGACGGCGCACATCCCCCTGGGCGCCCACCGGTGTATGCTTCGAGTGCCCGCCTGCCTGTGTGGAGGTAGAACCCCGATCAGAGGGGTGCTGAGAGACTGAATGCCGAACGCCCGTCGCGCGAACGCGGGCGGGCGGGTCGAGGCCGTCGTCGACCAGTGTGGTGGAGCGCGACGGTGGACGCGGATGTGGACGTGCGCCGTCGCGAGCACCCTCGAATTTTCGCTCTCAACGGCGGTTCTGCTTCTCGTCGTTTCGCTGCGTCCCCTTACCTGTTCGCCGACGTGCGCGGCTCGCGAGTCCCGACCCCGAAGGGCTCGCGGCGCGCGGCGGCTCGAGGGGCGGTTAATCAGCCGCCTCCCAAGTCGCCGCGAGGCTCCTTCCTGCGGAACGTTCCGTGCCTGGGACGCGGCGAATCCCGCTGGCGAGCCGAGCGCGCGCTGCGCACTGGGCCGCTCAACACCCAACCTTTCAATGACTGATGCTCCGCTGTTCACAGCAAGAAGGACGAGGAAGGGAACGAGCCAACTAGTCACGAGTGGCACGGACGAGGGTGTGGTCTGTCCCTACGCCCCGGGTCGTCGCGATTCACGGCATGCGCGCCCACCCGATTGCGTACTCGATTGCGCGAAGCTGCGTGTGGTCCGCAGACGGAGGCCCGCGACCCCCAGCTGCACGCGACGCACGATGCGTCCGAGCCCTCGTTCTGCCAACGCGGGCCTGGACCGGGGTTTCGTCCACCTTCGCGTCCGCGAGCTTCGACGCCGGCCCCCACAACGTCTCCCTCAGCTTGGTGGCAAGAACGCGTTCGCAGCTGGTCGCGAAGACGCCGGAGGTCCAGACTCGAGAGCACCCTCGCACCCATGCATCCCCGTCCCGGGCTTGCGTCCCGCCTCCGCCGCCGCCGGACCCCGCACCCCCCTCGCGCCCCCTTCCTTCTCGTGCGCCGCTGCTGCACGCTCTCGCGCTCAACCGCCGCCCCACCAGTCCGCACCGAGCCTGCCCGCACGCACCGACGGCGGAAACCTCGGACGTTCCCACCGTCGCGTCGCCCCCTCTGCAGGTTTCCCCGCGCGCGTGCGACGGTAACGGCGACGGCGACGGTCGCCTTCCCAGCCTGCGTGTGCAGTGGCCCCTCGGACGGGCGGCGCAAGGAGTGCGTACGTACGTACATGTCGTCCTCGCTCTCGAGGGCGATCGCGGGCGCGGGCGCGAATCCGAGGCCCATCAGCGAGATGCGTGCGCCTCGGCTCGCCTGTCGTCTTCCAGAAAAGATTTCCGGCAACAGGACCCTGGCTACCACGCTACACGTATCTCCGTCGTCCGTTCCCAGGGTGGTGCGGGAGCTCGGAGTCGCGCGCCGTTGCAGTGAGCACTCGCGCCCGTGCGCGCGCGCACTCGCCATGCAACAAGCTCTGCCCCACCACCGCGCTCCACGACGGCATGACGCACCCGGGGCGTGTTCGCGGAGTGCGCGCGCCGCCGTCCACGCAATCTCGACGACGAAGCCCCGAGTCCGAAGGCGGCCGAGTTGAGTTCTGAGCGCAGAGTGCCACTGCGAGCACCCCGCGCGCTCCGCGAAATCTACGCGACCGCGCGCAATCGCCCCCTCGCCTGGTGCCCGCGCGCGCGACGCGACTTATCTGGTATCTGGTATCGATGCATCGACGGCCGCGTCGCGCGCCCCTCGCGATCGTGTTTCTCCGACACCAGGGGGGCCGGGGCATTCCGGCGCGCGCGGGCGCGCGATACGAGCGCGTCGGGCCCGACGCCAACGCCGTTGTGCGTCCACGTTCGTCATCGCCGTCGTTGTCTCGCTCGCGTTGCGACATCGCAGCCTGCGGAGCTCGCGTCTTATCGCGCGCGACGAGGCGCGCTGCACGGGCGCCCCGAGGACTCCCCGTGCGCGCGCACACACGCAACCGGTCGGATTCAAGGAGTTGCTTTGCGGTGGGGACTGCGAGCCCGAGTCAGAGCCTCGGCGACGTGCGCCGGTGCGCTGCTGCGGACTGGGTCTCGTCCGAGCCCCAAAGCCGCTCGTGGGCTCCCATGGAACGAGGGGCGAGGGGCGGGTGCCGGCGAATTCGCGCGCGCTTCATCTACGATGGCGGGGAGAGCTGCTTTGTCGGGCTATCGCACGGTCGGCGGGCTATCTGGTGGTATCTGAACCGCGCTCGCGAGGGCCATGGGTGGTGGGTGTGGGGACGCGCGGTGGGTCGGCGACCATGCGGCGGCGGCCGGAGGTGCGGGGCGACCGTCCGGTCCGCGACCTCCAGCGGGTGGGAGGTCGCGGACAGGAAAGGGTGGCTGTTTCCGCGTTGTCGTCGTGGAAGACGCTGCGGGGTGGTTTAAACCTGGGAGGCGGCGTGACGCTCGGAGACCGGGCCGCGGTCGAGACCGTGCCTAGGTCCGCTCCGACTGTGCACACTGGTAAGTTGGTTTGCTGTTCGATCGAAGGTGTACTTACTGACGAGTGCAGTTGCTGTCAGGGCACATATGGGTACAATCAACCATTCAAACCAACGTACCGACAATACGAACCTTGCGTCTCTGATGAGCAATGATCATTGATCCACGCCCGCTAACGGCATGCACACGGGATGGAATTCGTTCGGAGGTCCAGGTCTGTTGAGATCACTGAGCCTGGGCCACTCGTACATAGCATGAAGGCGCCGATCGTGAGCAGAAATCTCGAAGGATGGGATTCACGAACGCGCGCTCAAGGAAGAGCTTCGGAGGTATTACGCACCGATTATCCTACCACCAACTCACCTGCGGTGCGCGCACCGACTTCCTATGGCAACTCCTGTGGTTCGGCTCTTCCGCTGCAGCCGGCGGTGATGCCCACACGGAGATTCGCGAGTCGCCGCCCGTCGCTGCATGGAGGACGCCACGCGTACCTCGCCGTCAAACGTGAAGGGGTTTGGGGTGAAGGACCGCGCCGCGCCGGCAGGGTCGACTTACATACGTTGGTCCGCGTTTTCCCCGCCGTAGAGACGTCGACGGAGTGAATGAACGGTCGGTTTCCCCGCGACGACGCGGCGAGCGGTTTCGGGAGACTGCGAATGAATGAGCACAAGCCTTTCCGTTCGGCCGAGACCGCGGCTGGGATCACTTAGGAGGAACTGGTGCATGTGCTCGTGAAGTGACGCGCGGAATGACGTTGCGAGAGCCTTCTTCGCCAGTGAAGTAGAAGTGGGTTGCGGCCTCGGCGCCGTCGCCTTTTGCCGGAGGGGGCACATGAGCGGAAACTGTGGACAAGGGAGACGTATTCCCGAGGATAGAGAACAACACGGCGCCGACTTGAATTCAACCATCGGGTACAGAACGGGTTCCGAGAGTATGCCGTCGACTATCAGGGTTTGGCGGTAGTCTGGTGAGTTGCTAGGCCGCTTGGGCAATGGGCGAGCCTAGGATGCCATCGCGTGACGCTTGGCCAGCCCGAGGATTTGAGAGTGGAGTCTTCCAGAACACAAAGGATTACGACTCGGCACAAAAGCCTGGTTCGCGGAGAAATCTCCCCTCCGACCTGCTCAGACTGAGATTACAGTCGGATATAGGCTGTGGACCTCAGGAATAGTCTGCAGTGATTGGCCTATAGAATAATCGTCAATGACAAGTCTGAAGTAGCGAGTTGCGTCCATTCCGTATGCATCACTCACCTCGGGGGGCTGGATGCAGCCTCAAGTGTAGTTTCGCTTGCTTCCAGCCAATAGATATGGCCTCCTCGCCACTGTTAGACGCCATGTCTCTCTCGGCCGAATGTCGCGTGAGTCGAACATCATGCCAGGCAACGTTCATGCCGGTGTCTCCACCCCCATTCTGAAAATCAACTTACTCATCCGCGTCATGCAATTCTGAAGTGGGAAAAACTCCGGCCAACACTTCGATGAACGGTTCGCTTGGTCGAAGAGAACAAGATCGATCAAGCGCCGGTAGACCCGCTTGAGACATGATCGTGCTGACTAAGCCTCTTCGCTGGCAAACGCGCACAGCCTCTTGCAACTGATCGAGATCTCTCTCGCCCTCTCTCTCTCTCCGAACCCAAACGTCTCAGAACAAACGTACGTGTTCGACAATATCGAGCGCGCGCCATTCGTATCTTGTGTTTCTTGTGCAGCATACTGTGCCATTTTGAATTATTCGAACATCACGCGTCACGGCTCACAACGCTGTGCGCTTAGAAAACGCCAGCTCAATACGGGCGTAAAAGTGCCCTAACAGAGCGTCTGGATTCGAAATTCCGGGCAATCATGGACAGTCCGGTCAAAGTTCGAATGGGATCCATCAAACGGGCCGTCACACTCAAAACCGCCGTTCCAATAATTCGAAATGGCACAGTACCGAAGGTCGTGGACTCGGGCATATACTCGGCGAAGATGTGTACTTTTCTCCACGTCGAGACGGATGGTAAGAGATGCCATATCATCTCGTCTCTCATTTAACATAAAACCGATTGACAAACCATTGCTCTCTATTAGTCCACAGCGAAATGCCACGGATTTATGATCACAACGCCTGCGGGGTACTTAGTAGGAGTCAATCCTTGAGCCGGTGCCCCAGCGCTTGTCCTGAATCCGAGGCGTCCCATCGAACTCCGGCAGCACTGATTACAGCACTCACTTCTGCAAGCAGAGCCCCTACATGGACTCTGCGGACCTGATCACAATCGCGGGGGCATTATCCACCAGCCCAGCCCCACCCGAGATCCCCGCGAACGGCTTCTACACCGACAAGCTTGTCACCGACAAGCCTGGCCCGGCGAAGGACGCGACGGCTTCGTCGACCCCGCGCGCGACGCTCGGCACGTGCGTGCAATGGGCCGTCGCAGACGGTGGGATGTCCTTGACTCCTTCTGGTTGTCCCGAAAGCCAACGCGGCCTGGCTCGTAGCCAAGGGTGAGCCTTACGATACAGTGAGGAACAGGATTTCGGACCAGCTGGCTTCGACAACGACACGATGGGGCGGCTGGAAATGCCTCACGGAGAACTCCACGACGGCACCGCTTAGGCCCAATATCCGGGGCTCCGATCGGACATTGCGGCCCAGCCTACATACATCTTGTGGAGACCAACCCGCGTCCTGCCGGATTCAGACTCAGCACCGTACCGCAGCGCGACCGGGTTATGGGCTACAGGTGAAGACGCAGCGGCCTGAGCACGGCGCGCTCATGCAGAGTCCAAGTCTGACGGCGGAGCGACACGAGGGTCTATCGTTATGGACCCAGCTGGAATGCAGGTATAAGTGACAAGGGCCGCTCTATTCTCAGCTCGAGTAGCCAGCCCTCGCGCTCGAGTTCGTCCGGGGAAAGTTACGCGGCAACTGCCTGTGATGTTGGACAGCAGCCGGCCAGGCAGAGGTCGATCATTCGGTTCACCTCTCTCTCCCTTCTGAGTTCTCCCACTCGCGAATTCCACCCGTCTGTCTGCAACTACTGAGCGCTCACGACTGGCAGTGTGGGCAAACACAATCGTTACTATGATGAGGGAGAATGGCCAAAGACTGGCACCGGGACTAGCAGGAGACGTGCAGTTCGACTACGTAGAGCCGGCCTCGATGGGCGACCACGCCGTGAGAGAGGGACCGGAAGTGTGGCTGTGTTGGTCACCACGGCCAGTTACGGAACCTTGAACGGCACTCGCCTTTTGTCTCACCACACGGCTGATGGAGCCCGGGTTCGCTTCCTTCCAGCGCAGACCGGAATACCGTCGAGTCTAGGAAAGGTGCCACTTTGCTGGTGTAGTCATTCCTACTTCCTTTAACATCCTCGTTGCTACTCATCACAGAATTTTACGGGGACGAGTGTGGACTTGGCCCTGCTCACCCTACGGTCGTCAAACTCTGTATTCCACCACAGATACCCTCGTTTGTCCACTTTGAGCAGAAGCGGTGTCTTAGACTCGCAAACATGAGTCCGCAGCAGTACTGAAGTCACCTCGTGCGGCAATCACATCGGCTGAATGTCTATCGGTGTACGGACGCCGTTCCGTTCCGTGAGGATATATAGCTCGATGTCTGCGCTCACTAAAGGCATCCCAGGCCTCTTCTCTCCCAAGCCCGGTCCTTCCACCCTCCTTCCACCCTACTCCTTTTACGCCGCCCATTTCCCTTGATTTTCGCGACAAACATGATGCGCCTCTCGAGCTTTGTTTTCATCGCCCTCTTTGTTCTCGGAGGTAGGTTTGGCGTGTTTTAAACTTTTCTACTTGACATGCTGATAGGACTATCCGTAGGCAATGCTGCCGTCGTCGAAAGGCGCAAGGGTAGTGTCACCTACGGCACATACCCCACTGTCTCCGCGACCACATACTCCGAGTCCGACAGTGTCTCCTACGGCACCTACCCCACTGTCTCCGCGACCGAGTCTGACAGTGTCATATGGGGCACCTGGCCCACCCTCTCCTCAACCGAGTCCTTCAGCGCCTCCGCGACCGGCTGCCCCGTGGCCACCGTGACCGTGTACGGTACCACCGGCCCCTTCGAGTCCGACAGTATCACCTACGGCACCTACCCCACTGTCTCCGCGACCAGTTACCCCGACGAGTCCGACAGTGTCTCCGCGACTATCTACTCCTACTCCGACAGTGTCATCTACGACACCTACCCCACTGTCTCTGCGACCAGTTACCCCGAGTCCGACAGTGTCTCCTACGGCACCTACCCCACTGTCTCCGCGACCGAGTCCGACAGTGTCATATGGGGCACCTGGCCTACCCTCTCCGCGACCGAGTCCGACAGTGTCATATACGGCACCTGGCCCACCCTCTCCGCGACCGAGTCCGTCTGCCCCCAGAGCACCGTGACCGTGCACGTCACATACCCCACTGCCTCCGCCACCACCGTCTTTTGATCACCTACTCCGAGGCCTACGTCACCGTGTAGATCCCCGATGGTCCCTCCGAGTCCGGTGTCGTCCCACCAACCTTCAACTTCCGAACACTGACGTCGGGTGCGTTGGGAGGTAGCGAAGAGCGCGAGGAGAGAGAAGGAGTGGCTGGGACGGAACTTTTTTGGGTATAGACAATCTGGGTTGGCTTGCTTGTTGTGCTGTGGTGGTTTACATGGACGTTGATTAATCTTACACTAATGATTTCGCTGCGGTCGGCTTCACGGGCTGGCGAAACCAGAGCGCGCGAGCTCTACTCGTGCTGGACGAGCCTGCCGGATCTCTCTCAGAACGCCATTCTCAGTCTACGTTTATTGTGGTCAATTCTCAATGCAACGCTGCACAATGCGTCCACCTTTGACGCACGCGCTATGTGAGTCGTGACTCGTATAGTAGATCCTGATTCCGACGATGGAGTGCCCGTTTGCAAGCTAGAATGAAACAAAGCCCCGCCTGTGAAGGAGCGGGGGGGAAGGCTGGTTCTTGGGGATCACTCGGCCAACAGTTTTCCGAGGCGCTACAAAAAGCCCCTACAGCGACGACCCGAGTCGCCCAAAGCGCTTCAAATCCTCCTCCTGCAACGCCAACCCCCCGCACCCAGTCTGCTCGAACAGCCCCACCTTCCCATCCCGACAGACCAGCGCAAGCCTCCCCCCGCCCCCGGCGTGCGCCTGCGCCAGCCTCTGCACCCGCCGCAGCACCGCGACGAGCTGGCGGAGCTGCTCCTGCATGCGCGGGTGCGCGCCCGCCTGGCGGAAGTGCGGCTGGTCGAGCGTGTGCCGGTCGAGCTCCCGGAACTCGCCCTCCGCGTGGCGCGCGACGAACAGGTTGTGCGTGTGCGAGAGCGCCATCTGCGGGTAGAGCTCCGGCCAGTGGTACTGGAACGGCGTCTCCCACAGGCTGCGCGTCTTGAGCTCGACGACGCGGTCGTGGGGGACGACGGCGCCCGCGCGGAGCACCGCGATGTCGGCGGTCGAGGTGACGCGCGCGCGCGGGACGGCGCAGTCGGCGGTGTGAGGCGGGGGCGGGAGCGGGCTGTCTGGGGTCGACGGCGAGCTTTGGGCGGAGGTTTCGCTCTGGCGAGCCTGGGGAGCGATGCACGCGTCGACCTCGCTGCTCACGACGAAGTTCAGCCCGCCCATGTCCTGACGGTACTTTAAGCATCCGCGTTGAACCTCGGGGAAGGCGAAAGAAGGACTCACGTATCGGACGACCCGGTGGTGGCTCTCACCGCGCTCGCAGCCCAGGCCGGGGCTCGTGCTCTCCCGCTCGAACCCAACGCCGCGACCGGTGTGGCTCTCCGGCCCCACGTCCTCCCAGATGAAGGCATCCCACGGATGGAGCAGCAGCGTCTTTTCCCCGGCGAGCTGGATGTCGACGCGGAACTCGACGTCCTGGTCGGGGTGGTAGTAGCTCGATGCGATCGATGGCGCGCGCAGCCAGCGCAGGAGGTTGCGAAGGACCTTCCTGTCGGTGACCACATCGACTTCGGGCCAATCTACGGCATCGACCACGTCCGTGGTTGAGGCAGAAAGTACGTCGGCAGCACGGAAAAGGGGGAGCAATGGCGACGCTGCGGGACCCATCCGAGCATAGCTGTGGCTGCTGATCTGGACCCCGTAATCGTATGGGATGTAGTAGGGAAATGGCTTGTTGAGCCATTCCGGTGGAGAACCTAGTAGCCTCATTAGAAGGCAGAAAAATGGGACATCATAAGATTGGTGACGGTACCGGGTACCAGGATCGTGGGCTGTGTCTCAGAATCGACCCAATTGTAGGAGGCGACAAATTGAACGTTGCGCGGTTCGATGGTCACCGTACGAGTCAGCGAGTGCCACATGCGGGATTTGGTGATCTTGTAGATGGGAACACCTTCAAGATCCTCCGTGAGAAGGCGGGCCTGTGGGAGCTTGTGAACGGTGGAAGCGGTGTGGAAACCCATTGTAGACGGATCCGAAAGTGTATCGGAGCGAAATGCGGAGGTGAACCTGTGAAGTGCCTGAGGAGAGGGACTTCGAGAGAGCGACGTCGAGCCGAGGACGGCCATTAAATCAACTGCCGCAGCACAGATGAGCCGATTGAATTCTGACGGAGATGGAAGTCGACATACGGCACTATCTGAACGCTATTCGTACACATGGCACTAGACGCACATCACGACACTTGGACCACATAGAAGACAGTCCTATATCTAGACGCCAAAGCGCTCTAGATCGGCGTCTTCAAGGACGCCTCCCTCCCCACCACGTTCATAGACTTTGAGGACCCCTTCTTGGCACACCAACGAGAGCTTGACGCGCTTCCCGTGCTCGCGCGCCATGGTCTGCAGCTGCCGCAGCACCGCGACCAGCTGGCGGAAGCCGCGCTGGGTGCGCGTGCCCTGCTCCACGGAGTGCATCTCCTCAGAGCCGACCCGGTGCTCGATCGCGCGCTCGAACGTGCCACGCTGGTGGACAGCGAGGTAGAGGTTCGGCGTGCCCGATAGGAAGAGCTGTGGGAATTGCTCCTGCCAGTCGAAGTCTTCGACGGTGTTGATCGAGCGAGTCGTGAGCTCGATGATCGCGGACTGGGGGACCTTGGAGCCCCCTGGGATTACCGTGATACCGGCGCTCGTGGATGAGGAGCCAGTTCCAGCGGCTGACTGGACGTCGAGTCCCGACAGGAGGTCGGCGAGGTCGTCGACGTTGCCAGTAGCGCGCTTGGGAGTCGGGGAGGCGAGCGTGGGAGACTTGGGAGCGCTGTTGTTCGCGGTTCCTGCGATGCAAGCATCCACCTCGAAACGGACGACGATTTTCAGACCGCCCAGGTCCTAGAAGAGAGGGTCTCAATACGCGTGTTGGTCGATCGTGGAATACTATACGCACATATTGCACGATACGATGATGACCCGTTCCGCGGCTGCAGCCGGGCGCCGGGGTCGTGCTCTCGCGTTCAAAGTTGATGCCGCATCCCGATCGCGGGGGCTCCGCAAGCTCCCTTTTGCGTTTCTCCCAGCGATGGAAGAGCAGGGTCTTATTGCCGCCGAGCTGAATATCGATCCTAAAGTCCTTGGGAGGATCTGAGCTGGACGACGGGTCATAGTGAAGCCACCTCAAGAGCTTGCGAAGACCGTTCCGGTCGGTGACCACATCGATGGATGACCAGTCGAAGGAAGTGTCGGCATCGGCTTCCGCGACGACGTCGACAGCACGGAGGAGAGGGAGCAAGGTAGAGGCGCTTCCCATACGGTGGCCGTTCTGGTCCACCATCCGAGGCCCAGTATCATAAGGGACCCGGTATGGGAACGGTCGCTTCCGCCACTCGGGAGGTGAACCTGTGTGTAGAAATGCAGGGTCAGCTAGAGTGAAGTCTCGGCGAAGCATATTTACGCACCAGGGACAATGATCGTGGGGCTGAGCTCATCCACCCAGTTGTATGAGCCGATGTACTTCAGATTCTCGGGTTTGATGGTAACGCCAGGGGTGCTGGAGGCGCTCGGCTTATTCAAGGTGCAAATGGCAATGCGGGTGAGCCCTTCGGTGAGCACGCGATCTGGAGGAAGGGGCGGGTACGACGGCTGTTTTGAGCTGTAGCTGGAGTGTGACCCCCGACCACGATAAGAAGAGCCTGTTGGTCTTCCTCGAGATGAGTAGTTGGAGGACATCCTGTCTGGGGTAAGAACTCGAGGCTGTCGAAGCGCGGTTTTGTAGCTGAAGCATGTACCGCAGCACAACTCCCACAGTCCAGCCATTTATACTGAAATGACGTCCCACGCGACCGCAGCTTGGACGCGGAGTCAGCATGACCTCGGGGCTTTATGAAAGCCTTGCATTGGGTTTTGCGTTTCGAACCCCGAGCTTCATGACCAACTTCGTGGCATCTGGTGTGAAAGGTATACCCAAAATGACCCCCTGTGGACCTGTGATGCAAAGAAGAAGCGTACCGGCTTACTGGGGTCCATTATTTCTCACTGTCCAGTTCTTGACGACGTGAGGATGTCGGGAGGATGGCGGTAGGTACTAGGTAGGTTTGCCGTGGAATTTCCACTCAGTGGCATCTGATAGAGATCAAGCGCCCGATGTTCAGACTCCGCTTGATTAATGCGTGACGCAGCGACTAATATTTTAGAGCTCCGCAAAAGCAATTTCCGAGGCGCTGGATATATGCTACTGAGTACCCCGAGATTCAGGCCAAGTAACCTACTATACTGCACTGGTGAGAAGGAAGGTACCGACGGCTATGGAACACATACACATCCACTATTGTGTTTGCTCGAACTTCTTCACCGCGTCCGCACACCATGCCCACACCTGTTTCCCAAGCACGTCGTCCTCAGCCTTTTTGAGCTTGCTCTCGCGCGCCCATGGCTTCATCCACTGAATATATATGCGTAAGAACGAGCGCATAAGACACCCTAGGAACAAGGATACGTACCCCGCCATTGAGCTTGAGCGCCTCAGGCATCGTGCCCGCGTACAGTTGTGTGAGGGCGCCGTACGAGTTCGGATACAGAATAGTCTTCCGCTGCGAGAGAGGGCACGGCGATCAGTCGACTTTCGGAGGAACGACCACGCCAGAAGAGACACACCAGGATGGTGTGAACAAGCGAAGGGAAGTTGCGGTACAGATCCGAGTCAAGATTCCCTGCAAACAGTGCGCGAGCGTCAGAAGGCTCGAGCGGGCGTGGGTAGCGCACAGTCGGACGCACCGGGATTGAGGCTAATCGAAACGATTCCTTTGCCCGCATACCTCTGCGCGGCCTGGTGCGATACGATCGCATTGCCCTGGGCGCACGCTCGTCAGCGAATTTCTTGGTGTCGCAGGCGTTAGGGCTCACCAGCTTGCTCTGCCAGTACAGCGACGTCTCCCCGACCTTCTTGCGCTCAGGCGTGTCCGCCATCGCCGTGAAGTCGATCTTGCCCGAGTACGCCGCACTGCTCGCTGTTGTGATCACACGCGCGTGCTGATCAGGAGAGGTCTTCGCGCCCTGCTCGAGCGCGGGAAGCAGGAGCTCGGTCAAGTAGAAGTGGCCGAGCACGTTCGTTCCCCATTGCATGTCGTACCCTTCCTTGGTGAGCGCGTCGATGGGCGGTGACATCACCCCGCTGTGAATCAAGCCCGGCTCGTCAGTGTGAATGCACAGTGGGCGGCTGCAGGGTGATTGTATACATACGCATTATTGAACAGCACGTGCAGCGCGGGTTCCTTGCCCTTGAACTCGGTCGCCGCGGTGCGGACCGAGGCGAGGCTGCTCAAGTCGAGTGGGAGGAAGATGGCGTCCTTGCCGGTATCCTGCTTCAATCGCGCGATTGCAGCGTCTGCACGCTCCTTGCTGCGCGCGGCCAGGTAGACCTTGGCGTCACGCTTGAGGAGCTCTTTGCAGGTCTCGTAGCCGACACCGGTGTTCCCACCTACGGTATGGGGTTCAGTACAAGATAGCAGAAATCCATGGAGTGTGCGCACCAGTGACGATCATGACGCGTCCAGAAAGGTCAGGGATCTGAGTGACTGACCAATTCGCCTTGGGAGGGAACGCCTCCGACATTGTGGCACCCATGGTGGATAGACGAGGGTAGCGCGAGGGTATGGGGAGAGGGAACGGGCAGAGCTGCGAGCCGAATGTGTACCCAAAGCCCGCATCTGGGCAATACCTATACTATCTAACCAGCCCCCGATCGGAATCCCGAACGGAAATGCGATGACTACATGCTTGATCTTGCCGAGTGCCTCGCTGGTGTCTCTCCCAGAATTACGAGCGGTAGGTGCTTCAGGTTTGTGCAGAACGAGGGGTTTGTAAGAGACTGCAGGCAGCATTCGTCAGAAACGGGACCAGGCCGCGGTGAGGCGGTGCACCGATCAAGGATGATGGCATCCCGCGTCCTACCGGCAAAGGAACCCGGAAGTACCCGGGCGGACGGACGTTGTATACACTGGGGGCATAGGCCAATGAATCCCGGCGTTTCTTTGATGCGACATGTTTGCCTCATGCAGTATGTTATCGCGCCGAAAAATTCTTGCAACATCCTTGTAACATCTGGAAATTCGGGTTCTGATTGGCTGATCATCAATGTCTCGTGAATGTTTCTCAAAATGTCCCCACGCGAAGACATACAACATGAGGCAGACTGGTGAATTCAAGCCGCGAAGACGCCGCAATCGCGAGTAAGTACTCTCCATGTCCACAGTAGCTCGGAGCAACGCCGCATCGAACCTAGAGTCTCTCGCCTGCGAGATGCATACCATAAGCTTTACAAGTGAAATGGGGTGGTAAAAGAAACTTGCCTGGCGAAAAATGAAACCCTAGGGCCTGTATCGCTCTTCTTCCCTCACCAGCCTCCGTCCCGCAAACTGCTCCAGGCGCCTCGACATCAGGTGCCCATCTTGCCTCTGGATCTCCCATACGCTTTGCTCCCGCATCGAAATCGTGAGCACGACGGCGCGAATCGTGGGTGCCGTCGCCGCGATCCCAGAAACGAGGAGGGCAATGTCGATGGAGGCCACAACGGACGCGTTCTTGTCGCTGATGCGAGCCGGATTAGGGTTCACGATCGCGTCTTCGTCGATCTCTCCCCACCCAAAGTATTCGGCGATGGCTAGATGGACATATTCCACGCGCGAACCTTGCAAGAAGGGCGCGATGGATTCCTGTGGAGCGCTGCCTGAGTACTGTCGAAGCAAGCGATATACGGGAGAACCACGTACCAGTATGTTCGCGGTGACATTGGGCGGCGGGCGGAACATGAACACCGAGAGCCCGATGACGAGATGGGTGACTGCCCCAGGAGTCGGACCGGAGTCGTACACCAACAAATTCGGCCCCGCGGACGGAAGCGGGCGTGCGTAGTTCGCGCAGCTCGTGGTCAGGTCGACACGCTTTGGACGCGTACGCGCAATGATGTCCCGCTGAGGCTCGTGCCACGCCCTATGAGGCTCGTATGGATTGATGACGACGCGACGGACAGGACAGGTGAGCGCTAGCGAGAAGAGATCGAAACTGGAGCCTGAAAGAGAGTGCAAAAGCGGCCAACCGCGTCCGGAGTCCTGGAAGGCGAGGGCGGCAACACGGGAAGGATCTTGCGCCAGTTCCTCAAACGGTGCGGGGTTCGGGTCCGTAAACATACGCGTAAGGGAGGAGACACAGACTTCCATGGCACGAGGGAACATCTCGACGAGTTGAGGTAGGTGGATCCAGCTGTCTGCGATGGTGATCTTTAGGACTGTTACGTTTGCGAACGGTTTCCAGGTACCCTTTACGATGGACGGATACGTGAGGGACACGTCTTCGAGTTGTGGCTGGCGCTGCGCCAGAAGGTTGAGGAAGTCGGCAGTAAGGAGGTTGATCATGTCTGGGAAGTGATTGAACTGCAACGATTTCAGTGTGTGCTGTGGGAGATTATGTAGTAGTTCAAGCGCATGGGGATGTGTTTCCTTGACATGTGACGAGCAGAGGATATGGCGAAGATGGCGGAGCGAAGCAATAGACGACACGAAGTCTGGCTGTGGCCTGGAGAAGAGTAGTTTTTCACATCCCAGGATGTCCAGCTTCTCGAGGTGTATGGATGAGCGAATGATTTGCGTGAGTGCATCGACGGACCATTGGACCATGTTATCGGTAGCCGCAACGATGTTATACAAGGACAGAACGCGAAGGAAGCAGTATCGTACGGGATCTCCGTTTGCGAGGAAGTGGTGAAATGATGCGAACGGCTTGTGGCTGTTGAGGAACACAGGTCGCGAAAGCATTTCTTTCCAGGCTTCTTCATGGAAGAGATGCGAGGATTGAGAGACTCCGATGAGCTCTGAGGTTGAGAGGAAAGAAAGAACGGCTCGGAAAACGTCGATGTTGAGAGTGACCGCTCCATCTCTGCGACATTGACAGTCCACGGCAGGGAAGGAAGTTAGCACACGAGACCCGTTGGTCTCAGTGAGCACCCACCTGGGAGGATGAAAACAATCCGCACACTCTGAGACAGGCATGATGGGTAGGAATGAAGTAGAGAGGACCCCCACAGGTTCACAGACAAGGAAAAGCCAACGCACAGCCTCAGGCAAAGCTTTGCCAGTTTTCAGCCTCGTGAGAGGCATCACGTACGACTGCATACGTCTATATATTCTCAGCGTTATTTGAGACTCCGTCATAATCAAGTGGGAAGCCATCACAAAGTTTGAGACTCAGCCTTAATCTGCACTAGACAGCGCTAATCTCTCATGCGGGGCCGCAGCGCCTCGGATATTTCTCCAACTACTACGTTTACTGAGGAGCGCTAGGACTGGGTGGGTGAATTCAGCTGATGATTCTTCTGTAGTACCGTCCACATAGTAGCAAGCTTTGGGAAGATTGCGGTTCTGGTCGACGCGCATTGGAGTCACCCGCCAGGTCGAGCATGGGTCAGCCTCAGTGGCCGGTACATCATGCCCAGCCCAGTGGCACCCTTTCTCGTCTTACTTTCCTCTTTACAACAAGCTACGCCTCTCTTTGATACTTTTTATCTTCCTCCATGCCCTGTCGTTGCACCATCCCAGAGTTCGCCTCGTATACCGTAGATCGGTACAAGTTCGAACGTCGCCTCAGCTCAAGCCCACACGCCGCGGTATACCTCGCCCACGAAAGCGAGCCTGACACAACCACCACCACCCCGCGCGCGATCAAGATCATGCGCGTGCACCCGCGGACGGGGAACTCTACCCCGGGTCAAGAACACGAGCGCAAGACGCTTGCCTACCTGGCCGCTCACGCGGTCCCCAACGTCACCCGCCTGGTTCGCGCGATTCGGTGCGACATATACATACTCTTCGTCTTTGAGTACATGTCCGGCGGGTCGCTCAAGGACGCGCTGGACGCGCGCGCCCCGCTGCTGGGCGACATCGAGACCGTGAAGCGCCTCTTCCTCCAGATCTTGGACGGCGTCACGGCGTGCCACCTCATGGGCATCTACCACCGGAACCTGAGCCTGGACAACATCATCGTGGACAGCACCCTGAGCAGGGCGTGCATCGGCGGCTTCCGTTACTCCACCAAGGACACCGTGACGAGTCAGTTCGGCGTCGGCGCGAAGCGGTTCATGTGTCCCGGTGAGTCCCTCACGCTCCGACCCCTCTCGCCCTCGCTCACACCCTCTCCCAGAATGCATCGAGAACAACGACGTCGACCAGCCGGACTACAACACGCGTCGGAACGACGTATGGGCGCTCGGTGTCATCCTCGTCAACCTCGCGTTCGACATCGATCCCTTCGAGGAGGCGTCCGCGCGGGACCCGTGCTACCGCGCGTTCCGCGCGAGCCCCATCTACTTCCGCACCGAGCTCCCGATCTCGCTCGGCCTCCAGGCCATCCTCAACCGCGTGTTCACCGTGGACCCGGACGCGGCGATGTCGCTCACGCACCTGCGCGCCCAGATCTGCGACCTCAAGTCGTTCTGGATGGCCCCCTTCGACCTCAAGGGTGCGCCCGTGCAGGTGCGGCGCTTCTGGTCCGAGTACAAGCACGAGCAGGGGGAGGCGCAGCTGTGGATGCGGTGGCAGCTCATTACGCGCGCGGTGGGCGGGGCCGCGCCGCTGTCGCCGTCGCCGTCGCCGACTCTTGCGCCCGAGTCACCGACGGTTCTGCCGAGGCGGGCGCAGGCTGTTGCGGCAGCGTTCCTGACGCGACCTGCTCCTGCTCCACCCTCCACTCCTCGACCGACCTCTGCGCCTCGTTCGCGGTCTGCGTCTCGCCCCGGGTCTGCGCCCCGCCCCGGGTCAGCCTCTCGTCGGATCGCTGCAACTCGCCCGGCTCTCGAATCGCCCGTAGCGGGTCCCGCTCCCGCCCGCCCTGCGCCAGGCTCACCTCTCCCGCGCGAGTCCGTGCTGGGGCGGGTTCAAGCGTGGCGCGCCGTGTCGGGGACGGACGGACCACCTTCCGCTCTGGTCTCTTCTTTGCCCAGACCCCGGGCCCTCAGACCCAGGACGGTCTCCCGTGCCCCCGGTCGGGTTGAAGAACAGCCCATGGGGTCCCCCGCATCCTCGCCGACGAACACCTCGGCCGCCGTCGCGCCCCTCGCCCGTCCCGCCGCGGTGGACCCCGCCTCGCTCCCCGAGCCGGCTCCTCGAGCGGCCCCAGCCACTTCGAGCACGCCGCTTCTCCCCGTGCACTCGGGGAGGCTGGTGGCGACTCAACAGGCAAGATACAGTTCGCGACCTCCTCGCGCCGCGCGCCGTTAATGCCCCCCTGCAGCACGTCAGCACGCAGCCTGTGGCGACAGCGTGCGTGTTGTTTGTGGTTGTCGTCAACTTGCTGTGGATCTTTATGTTTTTCCGCTGAGAGTTTTTCTGTGGACGCTGTGCCTGTGCTTTTGAGGTGTTTGATTGGATTTTGTAGTAGTATATGGACCGCAGAATAAGGAGTATTTCAATGTACGGTGACACGTGCGTACAACTGAGACGTGGTTCTGCTATGCCGTCATGAAGGGCACAGTCCGCACACTCATACTCAGTGCGAGTGAAGTCTGCACCAACACTGCGCGCGGCCCCAAGGCGTCGGCGAGTCGCAGTTGACATCAGACGGAGGCAAAATTCAACGACCCTGTGTGAGAGGGTGATCTTTGTGTGCCGCACTGCGCAACGTGTATAGAACTTAGCTACAGATGATATTGCGGATGTAGTAGGGTACAGAAGTATGCGAGGGTATAGTATGCGGGTGTTCACGTGGTCACATCATCAGGTACGTGAGACGTGGGGTATACAGAGATCATCGGAGATGTAGGGAGCCTATGCAGCACGTCAGGCAAGATCCAGCTTGCCTGCGGGCCCTCGTTACTTCGTCGTGTCGTCAGGCCAGAGCGTAAAGACGTAGCCGAGTCCGAGTCCGAGGGCGCGCGCGCGCGGGGCGCTCAGCAGAACGAGAACGGCGCGCAGATCTGGTCGAACTGCACCTCGCCCTCCACGAACCGGCGCGACTTGCCCATGCCCGACATCCCGGCGCTCGCAGAGAGCCCAAGACATTGGAGGCTGCCCGGGGGAATCGGGCGCTCCTTCTTCGTGCTCGCCGCGACGGTGTCCGCGTCCCGCTTGCCACTGAAGAGGCTTTTGCGGCGCGCGTGCTTCATCTCGCGGTCCTTCACGGGCTTCGCGGAGTCGGACGCGGGCTGCTGGGGAGGATAGATGTGTGCGGGGCGCGACTCGGCGCGGTCGCGGTGCCGCTTGTCGCCGAGGAGCGGGACGTTGTCCGCGTAGTCGACGGAGGAAGAGTCGCTGGACGCGAGGGTGTTCTTGATGCGGGTGAGCTGGTCGCGGGCCATGTCTGGTGATGAGTGGGGTGCGGGTGGCGGTCGGACGCGCTACAGGGTATGATGAGCGATAATCCACGGTCTACGTGGGGATGAGAGCTGACCAGCGTCGGGATAGTTGGGAATAGATAGCGGGTGGGGCAGCGGGTCAGGGGAAGGTGGGGGACCGCTAGGGCCGACTGGAGATGTTATGGGAGCCAAAACCGCAGGTAACCTATATACCTCAGCGACGGCAGACGCGCTGAGACAGCAGTCGACAAGAGGAGCCCCATATACGGGGGCGTTTGCGTTCTATTCAGGGCTTATTGTCCTGGCGGTGGACGTAAACCCAGGTGGGAAGGTGGCGGGTGGAGTCCCGCTGTTGTTCTTCACAGAACATACAATGCATAAGGCCCGCCTTTTGTGTGCGTCGCCTCGTGTACGACAACGGGGGTAATGCGCCGGTTCCGGGTCATTGTCTTGCGTAGCGCCTAGACACTTATGCCGACGCCGAGTGACTTCCACGCTCTAGAACGGAAGGCTGCGCTTCCAGAACGTAATAGGCCTGCACTGCGATCACTTACTTGAACACAAATCGTTCACAGAAGAACAGTCAATCGAGTGCAACGAGGCAAGAACAAGCAAGTGTCCCAGATTGAATTTCGCCAGCAGGCCGATGATAGGATAAAGCATTATTGACCTTCGTCTCCAGGATTCCTATAAACCCGTGCCTACTTGTGAGTGTTGTGTGCGGAAACGAAACAAACGCAACAACGGAATGCTGACAAGTTGGACAAACGTACCCGTGTAGTGCGGAGACGGCTAGATGCGCCTATTCCCGCGACATCAATGCTGCTATCATGATTGTACTGAGGGCATGCATTGTGATTCCGTCTCGCTACGCTGCTAGTGACTTTCTCGGGGGGCAGACGAAAACATGGGCAAGTGATGATGGGGGTCGAGTACCATGGGATCCGAGGACCGAGAGGCGACTGGCGTCTCTTCCTGATACCCTCGGGCCTCAGCTCCGAAATCGACTCTCGCAAGTTGTCTCTCCTCAGTGGCCTTCATCCTCCTCCCCGCATATGGACCTCCACTCTTACCAAGTTGCTCCAGCGCAGCTGTACTCCGTCGGACCGACCGTAGTGCACGTGCACCCACCCGAGCCTCAGACTCGAGTCAGCCATGAACCAGGCCACGGCGGATGCTGGTGTCCCAGATCGAAGGGCGGTACAGAGATGGCAGAGAAAAAGCGGATCCATGGCTGCAATTGTGGTTCACGCCGCGCAAAGTGAGTACTGGATACGTCTTCATCCTTGCGAGGTTCCAACCCGGCCTATAGAACAGCTCCGGGAACTATGAGCATAGACCCAATGGCGTGGCCTTGCTGCACCTGGCAGCAGACCACAGCATGCCTGCGTACATGGTTCAGGCCATGAGCAATGATGTTGTCGATGGGCCTTGTTAGCCTCCGTCTGCCACAGGATGTCCAGTTCCATTTCGGACCTTGCCTCGTATCAACTCCTCCGCAGTGCGCTCCAAGTTCTTGCTGGTGAGCTCATACACATATTATTCACTCCGCGATTCCTGCTTAGCTCTCCTTTGCCATATAAACAGCGCATTATCTGTGCGGTCGCACGTAGGTCGTGGACAATTCGTGCGCCACCTTCGAAAGCACCTGACCAAGGAACCTGTAGTTCAATTTCCAAGGTGTGTAGTCATACGTCTTCTTAGAAATCTC
>NW_025954538.1:0-23879 GCF_022376455.1 Epithele typhae | reverse complement strand
CCAAGGAGAGGGAGTGCGAGGGTCTTGCGTGCCGCCGCTCGTATGTCCTCTTCCCCAAGACATTGCTTCGCCGCCGCGAGGTACGCTCCCAAAGGGTCGATCTCGACACACTGCTCCCAAAGCTGCCGAGGAGCGTCGAGCATCTGCGCGTCCACCGGGCCCCCGCACGCGGCTAGCGCGCGTGCGATGCCTTCAACGTCGGTGCAGCTAGATGCGTCGCTCTTGCCGCGGTAGCAGAGCGCGAGGATGTCGACGACCGCGGTATAGGGCGCATCGAGGGTGTAGGTGCCCTGCCAGGAGGTCGCGACGGAAAGTCCGGGGAGACGGAGCGCGAGGATGACTTCGTGCGCCTCGACGAGCACGCCGTCCGAGCACAAGATCGTGGCGTCGGGAGGAGGGTGCGGTGGAAGGAATTCGGGGCGAATCGTCTCCGGCAGCTCATCATGCACAGCCAAGATCGACCCGGTGCCGATTGAGAAGGACAGAGATGCGCCGCGGACGTGCTCGCGCAGGCGGAAGTAAGCGCCACCACTGACTCCCTGGAGAACGTCCGTCAGCCCTTCCTCCTCCAACGCAGCGCGCAGCGCAGAGAGCAGCGCGATGCTCGGGTCAGGATCCTCCGTCTTGCCCACTTTTGAGGACACGCGACGCTTGATCTCCGCTGCGGCCAGGCGCGCGACGTCCTCGAGCCCACTCCGACATGCGCATGACCACACGTGAAGCGGTGAGCGGGAGATGGAGTCGGCCAGGTCGCGCGTGAGGAGCCTGACCGGCCACTCCATGTCGAACTTGCGCGCCGCCGCGAGGACGGGGGCGATGTCGATGACCGACTCCAGCTCCTGCTTATCGACGGGGTAGCAGAGGAGGAGGAGCCGACGGAGCGTCTTGCTGTCCTCCGACATCTCGACAACCGGTAGTGCATCCTCATCGGATGGGGATTGCTGGGGAAGGGAGAACATGTCGTCGAAGAAGGGGGATGCTTGAGCGAGGATGATGCGGTGAGCGCAGAAGTCGACGTGGTCTGCGCTGCGGAGGATGATGTCCGCCGAGAGCTGGTCGAATGGAGAATCTGCGAGTGTGGGTGTATCGGACATCGCGGACGTAGAATTCTGAGAAGTGAAGGCAACTCGTTGCGCGTGGAACGACCTGCGAGCGCGTTGTGCCGAATTAAGGTGTCTTTTCAGGACGAAGATGTGGTGGTATAGGAGAGGTGGCAAGAGGCATCCGTCTTCGCGGCCCGGCGGCCCGGGCACGACTGCAATAATCCGACGCCCGTCTGCCACCGCTGGCTTGAAAGTTCAACGTTTCAATAACGTTCAACCTCGAATTCCGACGCAGCCGCAATTATGACGCGGTGCTTGCAACAGGGGCGAGAGGCTACAAACGCGGACATTGTGCTTCACTGACTTCGGTTACTGCGCGCATGAGCGCTGATGTACACTAGAGTTACAGCATCGACTATCGATACAGAGTCTCACTTCAACGAACAACGATTCATGATGTCTTTGTCGTCAAACCCTGGACGAGCTCGATCTGCGGACAAGTAGGCGTCAGAAACCCACTACCGAGGCAAAGCGCATGCACTCACCTCATCCTTGGTGATCATGCGGAGTTCACCCGGAGTGGCAGTCTTCCCCGTCGCAGCGCTCACTGCGACGTCAACCGCGCGGCCGACGGCGCCGCGCGTCGCCGTCCAGTAGCGGATCTCGTCCGGGATGACTTCGATGACCGCAACGCGCGGGTCGGTGTGGTCGCCCTTGTGCGTACCGTCGCCGAGGTCGCCAAACCAGGCGGCCGTCCTGCACACGAGGTCGCGTAAGCGCACGGGCGCACAAAGCAGAGGACACCCAACGCCAACGGGCTTTGTGGGATGATCAAAGGCGACAGGACACGTACATCGGGTTCCAGTGCTGCTTGATCTTCTCGCGGTCCTGAGAAATCTTGGCGGTGCCGGCGAACGAGGCCCAGTTGGTGGTGCTCGGGTCGCAGAAGGAGACGTTGACATGGGCGTCGTGCTGGATTTCATCGAACTTGTGGCTGACACGGTTGGCGAGGAAAACGAGTGCGACTTGGTGTGGGGATGAGACTGGGGAATACAAGTGAGTCGATGCGATCGGTGGATGGCACGGACAAGAATATCGACATACAGCTGACGGGGGCCATGGCGCGGGAGTGCAGCTGACCAGATTCTGAACGAGTGGTCAGCATGCCTGTCTTGACGCCCTTGACGATGTGGTGGAGCCCGTCGATCTTCTCCTGAGGGGTGAGGTTGTCGTTCTCAGCCTTGGAGGTGTAGGGGTCGAGCTTGTGCGAAGACATGGTGGTGTAGAGGAAAGTTGCAGATGGGGACGCTTGAGAGCGAGGGATTATATGCAGACGAGCGGGGGGCAGGATGACAGGGGACTGACGTCGGGCAGCGCGAGGGTAGAGTTGACTGACATCATAGTCCACCCATGGATCGGACGGCCGACTGCTGCTCACTGGGCCAGGCTTCGACCGGGACCCATGTCGGCCGGGCAGGCCACGAGCCCCGGGCCAGAACCGTGTCGCCGCAGCGGGTGCGGGAAAGACCTAAGAAAGTGCAGTGAAACGAGTTCGTCAGCCGAGGCGGGCCACGCTGGATAAAGGTGGGATAAAGAAAGACGGCGTCGAAGAAGCGAAATAGACAATCGAGGCTCGAACCCCTGTCGTGGTCAGGTGACCGTGGAACAAAGCGCGATTGCGACGGACGCTGCCGGAAACACGGCGGGAAAGCTGAGCCGAGCCGAGCCAGAGTGGCAACGGGCGCCAGCCCCCCTGCGTCCTCCGCCACCGGGGCTTATAGCCTTCTTCTCCAACCACCACCACCACCACTACCACCCATCGCCCCACCACAACGCAAGCAGGCACGCTCCACCCGGGCTGCCTCCTTGTAAGACCGTCGCCCTCCCCCCACCTCCCTCACGCCCCCACTAATAACGTCTCTGCCTCTGTAATCCCACCACCCACCCTCCTCCATGGCCACCTTCTACTCCACCTTCTTCTCCTCTGGCCTCATGGCCGACGAGCCTCCCCATGGCTCCTCCCGGCTCCCAGCCTCCTCCGCCACTCCCCGCGCTCGCACCCGCTCCACTCTCGCCACCGGCTTCTCCAGTGCGACCTCTTCTTCCGGAAGCGTGCAAGACGATCCCTCGGTCCCCTCCATCTCTGTCCCTCCTTCGGATGACAGACCCCGTCTCCGTCGTCGCCGCTCTTCCTTGGCCGGATCCTCCTCCCCTCTGGCCACCATGAAGGCCTCAGGTCCCGTCCGGAATGCTGCTGCTTCCGTCCAGCGCAACCTCCGTGCCCGGTCAGGCAGCGATGCCAGTGTCATGTCCCAGGCCTCTCGCACTCTGTCCACCGAAAATTCCCCCGCCCCCATCCCGGCGCCCAAGCCGACAGGCATCATTGGCAGGCTCAGGAGTGGCAGCGTCGGCACCGCGCTACGGTAAGCATCACCCCACTTCCCTTCCCCGCGTCCATTCCCAGAAGCTGATTACGTTTATCCATTGTTCCCCATCCTGTGCCACTTCACATGCCCATCTGCGTCCCTGCCTCTCGTTCCAGTCCCCGCCGCGGTCTTCGCCGTCTCGTGACAAACCTCCCAGCCTTGCCCCCACCCACGTCCCCGCTTCCTGAGGTCCCGCCGCTTCCCGAGGTCCCCGGCTCGTCCGCCCGCCGTCCGTTCTCCCGGCGCACCCAGACGATGGGCAACTACGAGCTCGTCGTTCCTGAGGGCTCGTCGCACCCCATGCCCGGCGGTTCGTGCGGTCAGCAGAGCGCGATGGAAGTCGACTACCCAAGTCCCGTCGACAGCTCGGCGTTCGAATGGACCCGTGGCTCGGCGCAGACCACCTACCACTGAAGCGGACCCTCCGAGCCTAAGTGGTCCGGATCTTACCTCTCAACATCAAAGTTCAAGTCGAGGTTCCCCTGTGCCCATAGGATGTGCTCCCGGGGAGTACTAGTCGTCCTCTTTGGAGTCGCTGTGGCGCCCGGAGCGCGCCACAACTGCATAGGCGGTCGTCCGCGCGCGTCCTCTTCGCTGAGCATGCGCGCGCCCCGCTGGTCCTGTCTTTACTCGGTCCGTCTCTAGATTGTATCAGCCTCCTAATGCTTCGGCCTCGATTCTCGTCTCGTCTCGCTTGTCCTCGTCCTCGTTACCACCACCTCCATCATCCAAGATCAAAATCACGACTTCCCCTTCCCTCTCCCACCCGCTTCTCCAAATATCCGATAATGCTAATGCTTCCGTCTCCCCCGCACGCCGTTCGACACGCGCCGCGGACCTTCCTGTCCGATGCTGCCTTCGTCTCTCCGCTTCCCACACCTACGAACCCCGTCTCCCACACTTCTCCCTCCACACGAACGCCATCGCACACTGCACGCATATTGTATATTTTCGTTCCGACTTACGGCCCGCTTACGTCCTACGTTCTCCCCCCTCGTCGCCCGCCCCAGCGCGTGTGCGCGCGTAAATGCCCACCGATTTCCCAAAGTGTAGTCCCGCTTAGACTCCCTCCCCCCGTATATTATACCGGGGCGCCCCGTGCGTCCCACACATACTCCCATACATACCTCGCCCGAGAGATAACCCCACGATTATACGTACGTACCTGGCCCCGTCCAATGTGAATGCCCCCGGGAGGGTGCCGGTCAGAGGGCCGCGCCCTTCTCCTGCTGTCTCCCGCTGCATATGTGTGACGTGTGATGATGGGGGTAGGGTGCCGCTGCGTACACGAGATGCTGCAGGCGGTGATCTGCGCAGCGCAAGGGCCGCGGTGTACGTATCCCACACACCACACACCGACTCGTGGCCCGTGTTGGGCCACCGTCATCATCATGCGCGGCGTGCGCGCGTCCAGGTGTCCCGCCCGGGCCCCGTACGTACGTATCGGAAGCCTCGCAGTTGAGACGACCCGACCCACGACCCGGCGCGCACAAGTGCTCGCCCGGCCGGAGCGCGGAGGGGCGCGGAGACTTGCGACGCATGCCGAGCTCGGAGCTCGACGGCACCGGATGTCGACGAACGTTCACAACGTTGGACGAGCGCACGGGCTCGATCCAGTGTAAATATCGGGATTGCACTTCGAGCCGGCACACGAAACGAGTGCGCGCGGCGATACCTGATCCTGGTGCAGGGGCCAAAGCCGCTGCCTCGGGCCCGACTGCTGAGGCTCTATTGCTAAGTAGTAAGTACTTACTGCGTAAGATATGAGAGCTGAGACTCCGCCCGGCGGGGAGGCGTCCACGACGCTCGAGTCGACTCGGACGCGCGGCGAAAGACGTAACGCCGTCGACGGTCGTCGTCGTCGTCGCCAGAGCGCACCTCGCGCCGGGGCCCCAACGCCCGAGCGGTGAGACGAGAAGGCGAGCGTGAAGATTGTATATATTGCGATGATGCGACTCCGAAGCCATGAGCGCTGATACATCACCCGAAGCCGCAGGGTGCCTCGAATTCGCCGCGACCCTCGCCGTTGTCTGTCGCCCGAGCCCCGCGCGTCACACTGCTCCGCGTGCCTGGAGGTACGAGAGTAGAGTGAACTTACTTCCGATTCTGGGTCGAGTTACTCAGGTCGTCAAGTAGCTGCACGGCGCCACGACGACCCCCGATGCTCGTCTCACGGCGAGAATGATTGAAACCGGATGAAATAAAATGTTCGCTACGGCACGACGGGGTATATGTAGCGCGCACGCTGCGACGCGTCTGGCCAAAACGGGGACGCGTTGGTTGGGCGCGCCGAAGATTCGAACTCGAAGTGTGGGTGTGCGCGCGGGAGCCGCGACCGAACGACCGGGTGGCGGTGAAGCGGGCGGTCAGTCGCGGCACCATGCAACACCTCGCTGGACACCCGCGCGCGCGCGCGCGAGGGAGCAGGGGATGATCGATGATGCGTTCGGGTCCGGGCAAGGTAGCGAGAACGCAGGGAATTCGCCCTCTAGCCAGCCCGTGCGGCTGACCGTAGGTGGTCGCGGCGTCCACTGCTCTATCCCCGGGCCACCGCCCGCGCGACACCGCTCTCCACGCCGCAGCCCCCGGACCCACAGCGCAGCATGCCCCCCATGTCCGCATCCACCTCGTCGTCTTCCCGCCCACCGTCGTCCGGCCACAGCACGAGCGCGAGCGCCCAGACCTCGGCGTTCGCCACCACCCCAGGCACCATCTGCGGCGAGGGCCGCACTCTCAGCCAAAGCACCAACTCCCCAGCAGACGCCCCGCCGCCGCGGCCACCGCGGTTGAGCCGGCGAGAGACGACCAAGGAGCTGATCGGGCGCTTCGAAGCGATGGGAGGGGTCGACGAGGATCCTGAAGGTGGTGGCGCCGGCGGGGGGACGCGCGCTCGGAGTGGGACGGCGAGTCGGAGGATGGCCGTGCCCGCGCCGGTGCCAGGGGAGAGGAAGGACAAGGGCCGGTCGCCGATCCGCCAGTCGCTCCGGAACCTGCTCGCGGTGTTCAAGAAGGCGAGCAGGGTCGCGCCCGCGCCGTCGCCGTCGCGCAGCCCCACCCCGGCCCTGAGCCTCAGCGCGCAGGTTGAGCGGCGGACGGAGGTCGTGCAGGCGAGCGTGCGGACGCGGGGCGCGCGCGCGTACGAGGACTTGTCTACACCGCCGCCACCGCCGCCGCCACCGCCGCGCAAGGACCTACGTCTGGAGATCCCCACCGCGCGCGAGCCGGTCCCCGACACCGTCTGCCTCACGCCCGCAGAGGACAACGCGGGCATGAAGACCGGGCCGCTTCTCTACCTCGCGCGCCTGCCCGCGTCGTCCAGTTCCGCTACGCCCCTGCCGCCGGTGTGGATGCCGTGCACGGTGACGCTGCATCGCGCGCACCTGCTTGTCGTGTCTGAGACCACGGGCGGCCACCCGGTACCGCGCGTGATTCCGTTGGGCGAATGCGCGGACGTGCGCTCGCTCGCGGACGGAGAGGTGCGCCCAGCCGAGCGCGCAGGGCTGCCGGAGGAGGGGGCGGGGTCGTGGAAGGCGCTGGAGCTGGTGTTCGAGGGGAACGCGAAGACGCGGGAGAGGTTCGTCACAGGCGGCTTGGCTGAGCGGGCGAATTGGGTGTGTGCGATCTGGTAGGTCGTCTTCGTTATTGTTGGGGTGGACGCGCAGATGCTGATGAGTTCGGGATGCAGGAACGCTGTGCTGAAGTTGCAGAGCGAGGGGTGTTCTTCGCTTGCTGCGAACGACGACGACTTGCACTCCCGGGATGATGACCTGGGAAAATCCGTAAAGCGCACCTTGACGCGCTCAAGTCATCGGCGCGAACCCGCGGAGCACGAGAGCGGGATGTCGCGTCTGACGACCGCCGACATGGAGCGCACCCGCACCCTTCCTCCCATCCCCATCACACCGAATTCTTCCAGCCCTCGGAGATCTTGCGCCACCCCGGTCGACGCGACTCCGTCCGCACGGCCACAACTGGGGAATCGCTTGACGTCCTTCGCGGACTCTGTCCTCTCGACAATGCCCGCTCCTCCCTTGGTGCTCACGCCTAGTCCGCGTGGGAGTCGCTTCTCCACCCGTCCGTCTATCCAGAACCTCGACAAGAAGTCGGTCGTCCGGCAGCGGCTGGCGCAGATCGAGTGTGGAGGTGGGAGCGCGAGCCCCGTGTCCTCAAGACCTCAGAGCCCCATCTCTCCGTTGTCAATGGCGGGCCGAGGAAGGAAAGGGACCGCGTCCAGGTCGGGGAGGGAACAGACGGAGCGACAAGACACGGACGCAAGTCGAGAAGGGTCGTTCTTGGAGGCATATATGGGGAAGTCGGATGACGAGGACGACGAAGCCTTGTTCCAGTCAAGGTTGCTTGCCCCATTTGCGTCCGCGATGGTGGAGACCAAGACCCTGAACGACCCGCCAGCTCGTCTTCCAGCCGCTAGCAACGGGGCAAAGGAGCCTGCCGACCGGGTGACAGTGTTGAGGAACGTAGGCAGGAGCACCGCCGCGAGCTCCGCCCCATCGGGTTCAGTGGATATCGCACCCGCGGCCGTGGACCCGACTGTGAAGCCGATGATTGAAAACATCCAGCACTGCATCCAGGTCCTACACAACGGCTCAGCGACGCAAGTCGACACCATGAACGGCATACGCACCCGCGTTGACGACGTCTTCTCAGAGCTACGGCACCTATCAGACTCCAATCGCGCGAACGATGCCGACATCCTTGCGAAGATGGAGGAACTCCAAGTCGACGTCCGAGGCCAAATCTCCAAGTTGCGTGCGACGGTGAAGAGTGCGCAGAACGCTCCCATCAGGAAAGAGCCAACTGTCCAGCCAATCGTCGAGCTTCCAGGGCTGGCTGAGCTGCACGAAAAGCTGGAGAACCTTGTCCAGCTTGCCGAAGCTCGACAGTCCCGCATCGATGAGGCTGGCTCCGAGGAGGGACAGAACGTTCCAGGCAACGTGAGTGTCTAAAAAGTAGGGCGATTATCAGCGACTGACCACAAGTGTTTCCCAGCTCGAAGAAGTGCTCATGACCCTTCGGGACGCAGAGGAACAGAGGGCATCCCAGATGGAGCAGCAGACGGATAGTATCCGGTACCTCAACCAGCTCAACACGGTGAGTGCAAGCCTCTCTCATCCCTTATATGCGCTCAAACACCGGTATAGTGGCTCGAAGCATTCGTGAAGCATGGGATATCCCAGATCGAGGGTGTAGCGGGCGGCATTCAGCAACTCTGCAGAGACCTTGGACCTGTGCAAGAGTTGCAGGACGCTCCTCCGAACGAGAGAGATGGCCTCGGAGATGAAGGAGAGCCGAAGCCGGTGTCTGAGGGCGGGAGCCTACTCTCAGACGTCCGCAAGCTCCTCGTGCAGAACATGGAGCGCGAGCAGAGCAATGTGGAGCTCCACGCTTCCATGGGGGGACTCATCGCCGCGGTGCAGGAGGACATGCGGAGGAATGCAGAAACGCGGAACTCGTTGAGTACGTACCGATCCGTATGCCCCTGCGCCCTCGCTGATAGTCCTTGCTCAGCTACGGAGTCGGTCATCGGCCTCATTGATCGCCAACGACAGGACCAAGCGCGCCTGCTGAAAGCTGTCGCAGCGGGTTGGTCTTCACCTTGGCGCTATGTATTGCAGCTGATCCGTGGCGATAGAGCTTTCCAACGACATTCGAGGGGAGAGATTGAGATTCGTAGAAGCCATGAAGGAGGCCACGGCTATCAATGTTCAAAGTGAGCACACCACCGTAGAAGCGAGCCACGACACTCACCGCATAACGACAGGTCATGTCGAAGAGTTCAAGAAGGAGCTCACGCGCGAGGTGATGATGATGACCCAGGAGGTGACGCGGTTGCAGAGGGAGAGGCAGGGCCTTGAGACGCAGATCTCCGACCTCTTCGCATTCTACTCGAAGCAGAAACAAACCACTCCAGTGAGTACAGCTGCGCCATCTGAACAGTGCATGGCACTCACTAGACTTGCTCGATAGAGGCCGAATGGCGCGCAGCCGGCTGCGCTTCCAAATGCTGCATTTCAGCTCCCATTGCGCGCATACTCCATGATCCCTGCCCTGCCTTCATCCCCACTCCGTCGCCCTCTTCCTAGTCCTGCGCTAAGCAGTGTTCGAGAGTAGGAGTGATGTTCCCGGAATTGTCATCGTGTATGATTGGTCCCGATGTAGTCACATACATATATGTATGCAGTTCAACGCGTCGAATGATGTGTACCGTTGACGCAGTTCTGAAGCATCTGTGCAGCTTTTAGCGAGCATCATAAGAAGTAGAGCTTCGGGTACATACGAGCAGCGAAAGCGAGATGGACAAAGCAGAGATGAGGAACAAAGCCAAGACACACCATCGCGACTTCCACGGCCGCGCGCGCTCAAGCGCTCACCACTCTCCGCAACTTTGATCACGTGGCAGTTCGTTCGTTCTTTCCAGTCAGTCTTCATCTCTTCTCCTCATGCAACATCAGAGGATGCATAATCAAGTCGCTGGATCATGGAGACCTTGTTGTACCTCACTTCCCCACCAGAGCAACACACATGTTGGACAGATCGCATGTTGTTGACCGGTTGCCCCCGGCATGATGGTGCATGATCTAGCTACGCCGAACGCCCCGAGAGCTAGCATGTGTGGGCGGCGGAGCCACCACGCGTGGGGGAGCGAGGGAACACGGGAGCGAAGGAGGGAGGGAGGCGCTGCGGGCCAAGTATGGTGTGGCGTTGAAGGACGCGTTTCCTAACATGAGTAAAGAGCTGGTTGTTGAAATGGTCTATTGAGGTGATGTGGAGAGCGGCTCTCAATAGTTCACCTCAAGAACAGGTGCCACGGTGAAGCATTTCAAGCCCGGTAGCTGTTCAAATTGTACTGAGCGACTCGTATTGTACAGTGTGTACAGAACATCTGATATTCTCATAGGGCAATTCGTTACGCTGCTTGAACTTGCACAAGCACTCGCGCAAATCCTCCGAACATCTTCGAAACTTCCGAGAAGAGTAAGTTTGATGGTACGTTCACAGCGCGAGCCGCAACTATATGAAATATAGATTTGTTAGCTTTGCTCGCGACGGACAGCATGCTATTCAGAAGTAGCTCACCATATTCAACGCATCATGGATGCTAGGCTGCAATATGCTCTCCAAGGCTTTCTTCAACACATCGTAGCGTTCGCTTGTGACCCAGGATCTAAATTGATGCAGCACTGCCTGAGTCAATGCCTCTATGTTGATGCCAATGACTTCCAATTGCATTGCTAGGTCATGCTGTCCTGCAGACAACTCGGACGTAGCATGGTTCATTGGGGTCGTGGGAAGCTCTATTCCTGAGAAATCGTCATTGATTCGAGACCAATCCAGGATTTGTTTTCTCCATTCCTGGCTCACTTGCATGAAGGCACCAACGATAACCACAGAGGCGTCGTGATGATACTTCAGGAGTCGCTCGTACACTACCGCGTCGGCATCCTCCAGCTGCTCTGTGTACAATCCAAGGAGAGGAATTCCCAGGGTCTTGCGTGCCGCCGCTCGGATGTCCTCTTCCCCAAGGCCGCGCCGAGCTGCCGCGAAGTACGCTCCCAAAGGGTCGATCTCGACGCACTTCTCCCACAGCCGCCGAGGAGCGTTGAGCATCTGCGCGTCCATTGGGCTCTTCTCGGACGCGGCGAGCGCGCACGCGAGGCCGTCAATGTCGGTCCCTCGGACGGGTGCGTCGCTCTTGCCACGGTAGCAGAGCGCGAGGATGTCGACGAGCGCGGTCGAGGGAGCATCAAGGGTGTAGGTGCCCTGCTGTGGTGAAGGCGCTTCGAGAACGCGATCGCATTCCGTAGCGAGCTGGACGAAGGAGCCATTGGGAGAGGGCCCGGGGGTCGCGACAGAGATTCCGGGGAGACGGAGCGCAATGATGACTTCGTGCGCCTCGACGAGCACACCGTCGGAGCACAAGATCGTGGTGTCGGGGGGAGGGTACGGCGGGAGGAACACAGGACGAATCGTCTTCGGCGACCCACCGGCCAAGATGTTTGACGGCGCGGAGGAGTCCGACTCGCCAGACCCGGGGCTCAGGATGGAGAAGGACGGCGATGCGTTGCGGACGTACTCGCGCAGGCGGAAGTAAGCGCCACCGCTAACTCCCTGGAGAACGTCCGGCAGCCCTTCCTCCTCCAAAGCGGCGCGCAGCGCAGATAGCGACGCGACGCCCGGGTCCGGGACCTCCTTCTCGACTCCTCCTGGGGATACGCGGCGTTTGATCTCCTCCGCGGCGAGGCGCGCCACGTCCTCGAGCCCACTCCGGCATGCGCATGACCACGCGTGGAATGGTGAGCGGGAGAGAGAAGCAGCCAGGTCGCGCGCGAGGAGTCTGACCGGCCAATCCATGTCGAACTTGCGCGCCGCCGTGAGGACGGGGGCGATGTCCGCGACCGACTCCAGCTCCTGCTTATCGACGGGGTAGCAGAGGAGGAGGAGCCGACGGAGCGTCTTGCTGTCCTCCGACATCTCGACAACCGGCGGTGCATCCATGTCGCGTGTGGATTGCTGGGGGAGAGAGAACATGTCGGCGAAGAAGGGGGATGCCTGAGCGAGGATGACGCGGTGGGCGCGGAAGTCGACGTGGTCTGCGCTGCGGAGGATGATGTCCGCCGAGGGCTGGTCGAATGGAGCATCTGCGGATGTGGGTGGATTGGACATTGTGGATGTGGGTGTATTGGTCATCGCGGATGTAGGGTCCTGCTGAGGCCTTGAGGGGTGAAGGCAGTCTGTGGTGGGCGGGATAAGATTATAAGAGCTGAGACGTGCGCGCGTTCGAACTGGCTGCAGCACTTACCGCAGCAGCGCGGTCGCTATGAATGTCCCGCATCTCTTTATGGCTCTCTTTGTGCGGTGCATGTTATCACTGGGCGGGCACCGGGCAATGAGAGGGACCTCCGTGAGGACAGTAGACGCGACTCATGGTGGATTTTGACACGCCTCGAGGCGATGTGCCACTCGAGCGCCGAGCGGACGGCTTGCTTTGGGCGCCAATATGCAACGGACACCTCCGCCTTGACGTTCTCCACGCGGGAGCCGCCCATTTGAAAATCGGCGTGTCCAGCTCTTGCCATAGTCCGTTGCTCATCGTTCTACACTCCACCGGCCCGGAGAAGTAGATATTCAGCATCAGTGATCTCGCAGGTGCCTTTTGACACCCATTTGGTGCGGACGCACCTCGAACCCACTGCACGCGCGAAGGCGGGCGGGCGCCCTACCGCTGGTTCCATCCCTCTCGTTGTCTTCGCCCTCGCTATATCCTCCTGACGGTCATGGAAACTTTCAAGGCGCATCGGAAGCGTGTTTGAGTACGGTATGACGCTGTTCCGTGTCCTCAAGAGCTGCACATCGTTAACGGGGCCGAATAGCGATCAGGCATCGAAATTGAAGCGGATGCCCACTTGCAACCTGGTGCTTGCACCGACCTCGTCCCACCCCCAGCCGCTCTGTAAGTACCCCGCCTACACCGGTGGGGGTACAGAGCGGCAGGGAATGAGACCACCACCGACCGTATAATAACAATCCTCTCCTCCACCCGACCGCTTTCACCACTGTGCCCTGGCCCCGGTCGTCTGCAAAATGTGGCCTCGACGCACACCCAGCGTCGATGACCCCTCCAAAGAGCCTCTCAC
The DNA here is from genome assembly GCF_022376455.1 of Epithele typhae. Lineage (NCBI taxonomy): Eukaryota > Fungi > Basidiomycota > Agaricomycetes > Polyporales > Epitheliaceae > Epithele > Epithele typhae. Next base: position 10,757 of record NW_025954538.1, on the reverse strand, counting down.
CTCCCAGCCTTCCTTGGGTGGCCAGTGGTTCCCCCGTCCATCCCGTCTCGCCCCGCGCACCATCATCATCCGCCTCGCCCTCCTCGCCCTCCTAGCCGGGCTCGCTCGCCTCGTCCTCGTCTCGGACTGGGCCGCCGACTTCGCCGACGCCGCGTACGCGCGCGCGCACACCCCGCGCGACACGTGCCCCCCGGACGTCTGGGCGCGCGGGCGTTGGGTGCCGCGTGAGCCCCCGCGACGAGCGCGGCGCTGAACGGGACGGGGATGCGGACGAGCGCGGACGCGTACGCGATGCTCGGCCTGCAGGGCTGCGCGAGCTCGCGCGAGGTGTACTGGCACTTGGGCGCGAGCAGCGAGACGCGGTTTGACCGCTTCCCGCGTGTCGCGAGCTGGCGGTGGGAGCCGCCGCAGGAGTGCACGGCGGAGGAGGCGAGCGGGGAGGAGTTGGTCAAGCATTTGGTTGAGCACGGCGGGTGGCTGCTCATTGGAGGTGAGTTTCGGCCTCGGTTTTGTGGGTGCGTGTGCTGCCAGGCGCGCTGGCGAGGGCCGGCGTTGGAGGGGGCGCTAGGGAGCATCGCGCGAAGGAAGTTGTGTCGCGCTCGGGCGCCACGTGCATTTGTTCTACGCTTTGCATCATCATTGGCCGGCCTTGGAATGTTACAGGCATGTTGCTGACATTACTATGTTGTATTTCCGCAGATTCAGTGACGGAGAACCACTTCTTTTCTCTCTCATGCATGCTCTATCCCCATGTACGAGCAACGCCCGACTACACCCTTGGCGGCTTCGACTTCGCATGGCCCCAGAACCTCTACCTCGACTCCTCTTCCCCCCTCCTCCCCAGTCTCAGACTCCCCAAAGACTTCGACATCGACAACACCCCGCTCGTCACCTTCCGCCGGTCTGATCTTCTCATGTTTCCCTCTCGGCTGGACGCACTCTACCGACAAATCCACCCTGCCTCAAAGTACCTCCACAACAGGACGACGCTCTTCAACTCCAACGAGGCGGTGTGGAACCTTTCCCCAGAAGAATACGTCGGCATGCTCACTACGCCCCGTCCCGCCGGGGGATACTCGACCCTGATCGTGAGCACCGGCGGGCACTGGACCACTCACCTCTTCGAAGCCCTGAGAGACGCGTCGCTCGTCGGCGAAGGCATCTTCAACATCGTCGACTTCTTCCGCGACGCAATGCGTCTCTGGGCTTACGATGTCCAGGCCCTGCTCTACCAAGACACCCCCCGCGCGGGAGGTGGACGGCCCCACCTCGCCCCCGGCGGCCGCCCGGTGCACGCAGGAGCGAGGCCGAAGAACGTACATCAGGTGCTCGTGCGCGCGTACCTCCCGGGGCACGACGGCTGCCACGACGCCAGCGCGCCGGCGGAGAGGTACACGAAGGAGATGAGCGTGTCGTGGAACTGGGAGCAGATCGGGGACATGAACCGCGCGTTTGCGGTGCGTCTTTCTCGGCCTCTGCTGTTCTTGCGCACGGAGCTGACGAGCCTTGGACAGGACGTCCTGCGCGAGGGGGGATACCCGGACATCCACTACCTCGGGATCGACGGCGCCGCGCTGCTCCGGCCGGACGCGCACGTCGCGAGCGACTGCCTGCACGTCATGACGGGCGCGGGGGTTCTCGAAGGCTGGACGCAGTACATCTGGCACTACGTCACCGTCGAGATCCCGAGCTCGTGCGGTCGGTACGATGATACGCGTGTTCGAGCTGCCAGTGCTCCGATTTGCTTCGGCTCTATTCACGACCCGCCCACATAGATCCGATACTACCGACGTCACTGATACTACATCGCGGAGGTTCTGCGTCACAACAACTATTGATCCAGTACCTTTGCTGTGGCGGGATCCCAGAGCAGCGTTTGTTGTCAAAGCAGACACGAACGGGCCGTGAGTTAACGGATCGACGTCGTCCAGCATTCTCGTCACCGCCAGCTATCGCAGAGCTAAAATGGTCGCGACCTGCGAGGTGCACACACCGTGATGCACCTTTGCGCGCGGCGCGCTCGTCACGGCGACGACGATCCCCGCGAGGTCTAGGACAACGATAGGCAAAAAATCGGTAGGCTGCGAAACGCGGGAAAAGGCGATGCCGAGGCGCTGCGGGCCAAGGATGGTGCGGCGTTGAAGGAAGCGTTTCCTAGAATGAGTCAAGAGCGCTCTGAGATGGTCTGTTCAGTTGGTAAGTGCTCGAGTTGCTCCTCGGCTCTCAATGCTTAACCTCAAACACAGATGCCACGGTGAAGGATTTCGAGCCCGGTGGCCGTTCAAATTGTACTGAGCGACTCGTATTCTACAACGTACAAGAACATACAATCTATCAATCTCAGTGAGCGATTTGATCTTGCATGAGCGCTCGTGCAAACCCTCCGAACGTCCTCAAGACTTCTGAGAAGAGTAGGTTTGATTGTGTGCTGCGTTCACAGCATGAGACACGACTATAGACCTGTTAGCTATCTCATCGGATAGTGTCCGACACAGACATTGCTCACCACGTTCAACACATCATGGATTCTAGGTTGCAATGTGCGCTCTACTTCCGCCAACGCCGCTCGAATCGTGTCGTAGTGTTTGGTTGTGATCGTGGATCTCACCTGCCGCAGTGCTGCCTCGATCAGTGTCGATATGTCGATGCCCATAGCTTCCAATAGCATTGCTGGGGCATGCTGTCCCACAGATAACTTGTGCGCAGCATCATTTATACGCTGTGCAGGGGTCACGGGGAGCGAATCCATGTGCATGAAATGGTGAGGGAAAGTATTCCGCAGGTTCTTGCTCCAATTCTCGCCCACATGCGCGAGGACACCGACGACAGCCACAGAGGCGTCATGATGATACTTCAGGAGTCGCTCGTACACTATCGCGTCGGCATGCTCCAACCGCCCCGAGTAAAATCCAAGGAGAGGGACTGCGAGGGTCTTGCGTGCCGCCGCACGGATGTCCTCTTCCCCAAGGCCGCTCTTCGCTGCCGCAAAGTACGCTCGGAAAGGGTTGATCTCGACGCATTGCTCCCATACCTGCCGAGGAGCGTTCAGCATCTGCGCGTCCATCGGGATCTTCCCAGACACGGCTAGCGCGCGCGCGAGGCCATCAAAGTCGGCCCCGTAGGCTGTGTCGCTCTTGCCGCGGTAACAGAGCGCGAGGATGTTGACGAGCGCGGTTGAGGGCGCATCGAGGGTGTAGGCACCCTGTTGTGGTGTAGATGCTTCGAGAACGCGATCGCCTTTCGTGGCGAGCTCGACGTAGGAGCCATTAAGAGAGGGCGCGGGGGTAGCGACGGAGATTCCAGGGAGACGGAGCGCAATGATGACTTCGTGGGCCTCGACGAGCACGCCGTCCGAGCACAAAATAGTGGCGTCGGGGGGAGGGTAAGGTGGAAGAAATTCAGGACGAATCGTCTTCGGCGACGCACCAGCCTCCAAGGTATTTGACGGTGTGGAGGAGTTCGACCCGGGGCTGATTGAGAAGGATGGAGATGCGCCGCGGAGGTACTCGCGCAGGCGGAAGTAAGCGCCACCGCTGACTCCCTGGAGCACGTCCATCAGCCCTTCCTCCTCCAATGCAGCGCGCAGCGCAGAGAGCAACGCGACGCCCGAGTCCGGGCCCTCTGGAGTCTCGGCGGCTTTTGAGGACGCGCGGCGCTTGATCTCCTCTGCGGCGTGGTGCGCGACGTCCTCAAGCCCACTCTGGCACGCACATGACCACGCGCGGAGTGGTGAGCGAGAGACAGAGGTAGTGAGATCGCGCGCGAGGAGCCTGACCGGCCACTCCATGTCGAACTTGCGCGCCGCGGCGAGGACGGGGGCGATGTCCGCGACCGACTCCAGCTCCTGCTTATCGACGGGGTAGCAGAGGAGGAGGAGCCGACGGAGCGTCTTGCTGTCCTCCGACATGTCCACGACCGGCAGTGCATCTACGTCGGGTGGGGATCGCTGGGGGAGAGAGAACATGTCGGCGAAGAAGGGGGATGCTTGAGCGAGGATGACGCGGTGGGCGCGGAAGTCGACGCGGTCTACGCTGCGGAGGACGATGTCCGCCGAGGGCTGGTCGAATGGAGCATCTGCGGGTGTGGGTGTATCGGGCATCGCGGATGGGAATGAAAGTTGGGCGGGACGAGACAAGAGTTGAGACCATGCGTTCGAAGATTTGGCTGGAGCACTTACCGCAGCAGCGCGATCGCCGCTCTGGATGTCCCGCGCTTCTGGCGCTCTTTGTGCGGCGCGTGCGTGCTGTCCCGGCGGGCATAGGGCGACGAAAAGGACCTCCGTGAAGGCAGTAGAAACAGTGAGTCACGACACATCGGTGCGCCCAGGCGCCCAACGCCTGTATATATCGGCTGTGCGCTCGCGCGCCGAGGACAACCAGAGGGAGATGTGGCACTGGCAAGCGCGGCGCCAGTCGCGCTTGAGCTTGACAGGTTGACCGCTCGCGGTGACACCAACCGCGACTCTGACGCGGATATTGCCCGTCTCTTCCTCCCCCTCTTCGTCCAATTCCTGCTGTAGCAATCCAATTTTAATCCAAATGATCCCCGCGCCGCGCCGCGAACAGTGGAAGTCGCTGCTGGACTTGTCACGTGGAAGCGGTGCAAAGAGGCGAGCAGCTTCAGGTTGGTAGCTTCAGTTTACTGTGGCAGCTGGGAAACCAACTGATCGATAATAATGAACATTCCAGAGACTTTCTTTCCCTGGAACCGCTTCCCGGTCGAGCTGCAAATTGCCGTCGTTCTGAACATTCCCGATGCAAACACCTTTGCTCAACTCATGCGTGTCAGCAGCGCAGTCCGCGACGTCACGGAGCCCGTGTTTTACGCCATCCTAGAACCCGCGAACGACAATGCGGTCATATCTCTCTGCCAGTCCATCTCCTCCACCCCCCGGGACCGCTTCTCGCACACGCGCGTCCTTCACTTGCGCAACGTCGCCGCCGTGGACGACCGCGTCCTCCGAAGGCTTCCCACCCTCCTCCACAGCCTCCCCAATCTCCGCGCCCTCACGATAGAACCATCCCGCCACCTGCTCTCCCTCAACATGGCCGGGGGCCTCTTCACGCTCGAACATCTCGTCGAAATCGGCGTCCCGCCGCTCCGCGCATTCGCGACGACACTCGCCCTCTACCCGCCCGCCCTCTCGCGCCTCTTCGCGACATGCCCAGACTTACGCCACCTTGACGTGGGGCGCTCGCAGATCCGCACGCAGTCCGTGCGCGCCGCAGACTACCGCAAACACCCGGTCGCGCTGCCCCGCGCGCTGCGCAGCATGGTCTGCGCCCCGGCTTTCCTCCAACAAGATGCAGACGCCCTCGAAGACCCGGCTTCGACTTCGCCCGAGCTCTCGCGCCTGCGTCTTGTGTGCGAGACGGGGACGGCTGTATGTCTCAAGGACGTCTTGCGGTCTCTCGGCGCTCAGCTCGTCTCACTGCGGCTGGGCGAACTTGGTCCGACGACGCCGCTGGTGCCTGGGGAGGAGGAAACATGGACAGTCGAGGATGTGACGCGCGAGCTCCCGCAGCTGCGATTCCTGCAGCTGGACATGATCCACGTAGGTCCCATCCCGACTACCTTCAAGCTATGAACAATGTTGAACGTTGACGCTGTCACCGCAGCTGCGCCTCCCATACATCCACGACTCCCTTGTCTCCTGGAACAGCGAGCGACCCGCGGGGTCTACCTCCTCGCACGCTGGCGCCCGCCTCACAGTCGCGTGGACGTACGCCCCCCCGCCCGAGAAGAAGATCGACCGGGAGGAGGATATGGCGTGGGAGCACTTCTTGCACGCTGCTGCGGTAGACGTGGTGCAGGCCTGGCCGGACCAAGTCGCCAGAGTGTTCTACCGCCACTCGAACACGGCGCCGTACACGAGCATCACTCTGCGAGAGGACGGACTCACGGTGGTGCGTGCGCCGACCGGAGAGGCGGGAGAGGACTGCTGGAGAGACGGGGACGACGTGTGGGCGAGGGCTCCCGTGGTTCGGCGACGGTGGTCGTTGGCGAGTACGCTTGTTGAGTCATTGACGGACGAGAGGTCGAGCTGTGCAGACGACGGACACGATGATCCTGCTGTAGAATACCCTCCGTACTCCCGCTTCTAACCATGGACTTCTGACAGGATTTGCATGCACGGATAATTCGTTGATCACTGCTATGATATTGCTGCATACCTGGGAGCTGTTTCGATCTGCAAGTCGACAGCGTGATCCAATTGTCGGAATTGCTAGCTAAGAGCAACTTTCCCTCCCCCCGACTCGCGGGAGGGCCGTCGTGACCTCGCGCAGTGCTTGGTCATCTTGACGAAGTTCCCATGCCGCGAGAGTTCACCGGGTTGAGACCACAAGGAACTTGTCATGTGTCCTAGCATAGCCAGGCTGTCGCCGGTTTGATCTCCAGAGTCGCGTTTTGCGCCAGTGTCCTTTGGGCGTGGAAGCCACTGATGGTTTCCCCAGGTATCTGTTCGCATTGGATGTTCTGCGCTCTATGTGCGCGGCTTCTAAACTCTCAGCGACCTGTTTGGGTGCCCATGCTAGGATTAGATCATCTGACCTCCGCCCCGGTTAGATTGGGAGCACGAGGGATCTTGGTTCCAGTACGGATGTTTGTCCTGGTTTTCCCTGTTATACGACCACCTCCGGCGAAGTTGTCTTCGCGATGGGCATCTACTGGCTTTGAACACCTTCTCATTTCCGGCTCATTGGCCTTGGGATTGCGCGTTACTTTGACCGCGGCGCTCGTGCTGGGGTCCTACATCCTGTGTGGTCATGAGTCCGTGAACTAATGTTGCATTTCCTCCTCCACGAGACGGTTTTCGGCTGCTGAGTGGCGCCTGTCTCGTAGACGGCGACGAGATCGGCGGCGACCTACATCGTGAGATAAGAGTGAGTATCGCGGAGTCGCAGCGGCGACTAATTACCAGGCCGGCGTGAGTTGTATGTCGGCGCAGTGCGGCCAGTGGCGTGTGGGGGTATTGTGAGGGGCAACGTCGGTGCGGCTCCCAGGGTTTATATGCACGCGGGCCCGGCGAGTGCCCGGTGGCGTTCCCAAGACCCTTGGAGGCCTATTGTCCTCGGCGCTTTTGTGGCATCGACGAGTACAAGGGCACCCACTGATGCTGTGGGCGCGGCGGATGCTTCTCGACGTCTCCGAGCCTCGAGGATGCTAGAATCCCTCGATACCATCGATGGTGATAATCGACAGATGCGTCGAGTGGCGGGGTGGGGACGTTATGTTTGGTGCAGAGGTCGGCGGCTGCAGAGTGACGGGGGCCACGTCGAAGGACGATGCAGCAAGGTTTGCGCGCGCCGCCCGACGTCTTGATGAGAGAGCGATTGTTAGGAGCGAGAAGGAGAGGATCGTCCCAAAAACTTGGCCTGCGAGGCACGGCATCAAGGCGTGAAGGGTACACAACACGCACCTTTCTCGGGCTGTTGCTCCACCGCGTCAGAGACGGAGAGGCCGACAGTTCGGCGCTGGAACAATCGCATCAGACAGCACTGGAAAAACTTGCTTCTGGTGTCCTAGGAGAAGTCGCCCTGTATTTGGGTGTCCTGCTCGCGGTCGCCGTGAGCCGGACGATAGCATCGATTGTGGGCGCGTGTGAGAAGGATGCAGTGCGATGTCCTTGGGTTACGGGGAGTTCGCGACTTATGCTCTGATCACACCGCTGGGCGCTGTTGTGTGCGCGGACCATACTGTAATGCCGAAGCCAGATCGGCCCCTGGGAGGGCTTCAAGCAGCGGAGATCTACAGAAGCAGACAGACTCTTACAGACTCTGGGCAGATTGTTAGCGGAGATGCAGATACTTAAGAACATGTGGTACATACCCTGGAGTTGTAGCCTAAAGTGACTTGTAGCGCAACGGCCTCAGGAGGGGCGACTACTTACGCCCTGCCAGTGGAACAACATGCCAGACGTTGTGTGTCCTCCGAGTAAACTTCCGTAACATTCGCAAGTACGCACACATCGCATATAGCACATGAAAGCAAACATGAGGGGTGAAGATTCAGAAGTGTCGGGAGAGAAACATCGACAGAATTATTCGCAGGCTGTAGCGGACAGCTTCGCGGGCGCCCCGACAATAGCACGTGACGACCCGGCATCCCCCGCCATGATGAGCGGCAGGCGTTACGGACGAGCTCGCTGTTGTGCACATCCCCCGTCTCCTCCAAAACTATGTCTGCTCTCCGCTTCGCCACCGCTGCTGCTCGGAGAGCACCTCGGGCCCTCTCTCTTGCCAGGCGCGGCTACGCCGAGGCCGCGCCGGACAGGCTCCAGCTTTCCTTGTTCTCCCCCACCAGGTGTGTGCCAGCGACGCAGGTGGTGCCGGCCAGCGGTTTGACTTTGCACTCCCCAGTCCCTCTTCACCTCGCAGGATGTCGTGCAGGTGAACCTCGCGGCCGCGGCCGGTGACATGGGTATCCTCGCCAACCACGAGCCCACCATTGAGCCTCTCCGCCCTGGTGTCGTCGAGGTCATCGACTCGGGCAACGCGTCGAAAAAGTGGTTCGGTACGTGTCACTCTCTTGCTTCCCACCCGACTCCAACCAACCCGTCTCCTTGCAAGTCTCTGGCGGCTTCGCGACCGTCCACCCCAACAACAAGCTTACCATCAACGCGGTGGAGGCCGCCCCCTCGAGTCCTTCTCCACGGAGGTGCGTCTCCCTTGCTCTCACGTGGCGCCCTTGTTCACCCTATCTCCGCAGGCCGTTCGCGCGAACCTCGCGGAGGCTCAGCGGGTGGTTGCGGGCAACGGATCGGAGGCGGACAAGGCCGAGGCTGGTGTTGAGGTCGAGGTGTACGAGGCGCTGCAGCACGCGCTTGCCAAGTAAAGTCGCGTTCTCTGTCCGTTCCGTAGCATAGACGTCGTTTCCCCCGCGAATCCCTGCGCGCACGCTGTCCCTGTGCTCGCCCATCGCCTTCGCGGAGCAACACGCGTGTGAAAGGGCGCGACCACCTGGCCTTGGAGGCTGTAGCTGGAAGATGGACTGTGGAAATCGCGAGCGCCGGAGGCCCTGGGCCTCTGCGAAGTCAGGGTCGTGTGTCTTCCCTGGCCGCCAATTTGTTCCGAAGCACTGCGCCCCATGCGCGTATATCATCCCCCACCCACTGCGCGCTCCATACTCTCTCTCCGTCCACTACCGCAGCAAACACTCGTTGGGACTGAAGGGAGAGCACGACCATGGTGCTCCCGTTATCCTGGCTCGACCCGAGCCCTCTCCAACACCCATATCTCGCGAGTATGTTCGTGATCAACACCTCCCGGAACCGCGCTTGGGTTGGTGAGTTCGCTAGAGATATTTGCGAGGACAAGCCCGTACGCTCCGGTTTTGTGTATGCTCTGGGGTTCGTAGTCATCTGAAGTCATCCGTTCAGGAAATGCAGGGTCTTCGCGCCATTGCTGCGCAGTGGAACAAGCACGCATTTGAGCGAGACCCATCTGGCGGCCCCAAAGACCCGGCGACGCTCCGCTGCGGTTCGACCAACACTCTGCTCAAATCTTCATCGACTTCTACTACACGTTGCACCGAGATGGTGAAAGCGCGGCGGTAAGATCGTCAACGCTGAATTCAAGCGACGCGGCTTTGATTACGCACCTAAAGTCGAGGTTTCCACTGCTGTTCCCCCGGCTCGCCGAAAATGAGGACAACAGACGCGCTTTGGGGAAGAAGAAGAAGGGAAGGTTTGTATTGTGCAGTCTTGACCTCACGAGTGACACTGAAGACGTTTTTGCTTTCTACCCAGCGCGAACGTTTCTGAAAAAGGAACTAATGCTGCAAGTACTACAGGGGACGCTTTGCCGCTCAACGCGTGTCTCGTCCTTGAAGAGGAAGAAAACAAAGAGATCACCACGTTTGCTACCGACCGCGAGTTGAACGTCTTCCTCGAACCGCAAGATGCTAGGAGCGGGGTAAGCTCTTGTATCAGCACTCTGGTCGCATGCTCATTCGAATCGCGCGTATAGCCGCCCTCTCGTGCACCTTCTTTCCCTTCCACGTCCGCCACTCTCGCCGCCTCTTCGTCGTCCACCACTCTGTCGGCGACAGATGTCGGCATGTCCTCGCGGACCGTGCCCTACCGCCCTCTGAAACCACCAAGCCCCTGACGAAGAGAGTATTCTCTGCCAATACACCCCGCGAGCGTCATCCAAGGAACGCGTCGCACCCCGCGCGTTTGAAGGCGATCCTCGAGGCCGAGTCTCCCCGGAAGCTCAAGAAGCTGAAGCGCGGCATCACGGACGACTTCGAAGAGGTCTCCCCGGCCCACGGAGCGGCCCCCGACGGCTCGGTGAGCGCAGCACTCGTAGCAAGAAAAGAAGGCGCGCGCGCGCGCTGCTTCTGATCCCGGGGACGTGGCGATGGTAGAAGGACGCGGCGGACGCGGGGAACCCATCCAGTCTGTCTCGACGCCGCTCGCGCGCGAGGTTGGCAGGGATCGAGTCGTCGAAGACAAGTCGAAGGGGATCAAGAAGCCGAAGAAGAAGGTCGCAGCTAGCGAAGATCAGAGCGAGGCGCGAATGGACGTGGAGGAACCAGGACCGTCTTCGTCACCAGTTGAAAGAGGCATCAAGAAACCGCGACCGAAGTCGGGACGAAGAAGCCCAAGAAAGACGTGGCACTTCAAGCGGCTCATGCGTCGAAGGACAGCAAGGGGTTGAAGAAAATCGACGACTTGCCCTCCCGGCCTACGAAGAAGCAACGCGGGAAGGACTCTGAGGCGATTTGCAGCAACCCGATAGATCAGCCCGATGCTG